>NW_013667591.1:116190-126640 GCF_000517525.1 Limulus polyphemus
GCAGCATTAACTTCTTGACGACCTAGTATTTCTAAACAGAAAAAAAATAGCCCTAAAACAACAGAAAAATACACCCAATTTGAAATATGTTCTTTAACGTGCACACATCAACCAAAACATAACATTTTGACACATGCACATTCAAACCATCTGCAAGATCTGCATAATACATTAAATCCGATACCTACACCAGATGTATCCACCAATATCAATCACATTCTGACTACATGATAACTAACTGCATATATGCAAGTATTATGAATACTTCATGATATACACACACTAAACAGAAAGATATAAAGGCTCAAAAGCTATAAACCAGATTTGGTGAGAATCAGTCCAGCATTTCTCCAGTTCTATGCAGGCAGACAGACACACAGAGAAGACATAGAGGTCTCCAAGGGTGACAGAGGGGGGTTATACTAAACGACTTACAATTGTTTACTTTCCAGCTTCTTGAGTAAAAATCCTAATTTCTAATGGAGCTTTATAATCTTTCTCAGATAAGGGTTCCTCAACACAAATCCATTTACTATTACATTACAAAAGTGTCAATGTATCTTATAATTTAAGTTACTCCGTTTTTGTGTATGATTAAACAATTTAAAGTAGTAAGGTCACAGAGGACTTTTCACATGCTGCTTTTATTTTATTCTTTACAAAAGATGTTAACATAATGCACTGGAGCAAAGTTTAAAACCTTTACTATTTATATAATAAACAATTCTTCTAATTTTCTCTCTACTTTGTAGCCTATTTCCACTAATCACATCAAAGTTCCACTAAATGCACAAGACTTAAGGTGTGGATATGTGAAAAATCCTCTGAAACATTTTCCAATCAATAGCAAAGTGTAGTAGTGACCAATCTAATTTTTAGTTTATTATTTAGGTAAAGTTTATCTAGTCATAATGTTAAATTATGCTTTTTCTTTTGCAATACAAAATTTACTGATTATTATTATAATCATGCAAATTTTTTCAGATAAACATATGGTCACTTTCTGATATCCCTGGTTCACATCATGGTTTAAAAACTAGTAAGAAAGGTAGTTACATAAAGAAGTCCAAATTTTACATTAGTGTAGCTTCTTCATCCACTTTATTTTCAACTGAGGCCTTTTGTTGGTTCAAGTCTAAATACATTTACAGTAAGTAAGCTAGAAAATATTAAATTAAGCCCATAAATATTCAAGGGTTCTTCAGAACATATCTCTTCTTTAATCATTATATTTCCAATTTCTTCATCAGTAAAATAGTAAGTTAGTGTAACAGGCTTAGTTTCATTTATTGAGACCATAATTAGAGCAGTTCTAAAACTAAGAGTAGACTTGTGACTTGACTGAAGGATATTATCTGTTATTGAGATATCCAAGAAAACAATGGAGCTTCAAAAGTGATGAGTAAGATTTAAGAACAATTGTACAAATAAGTTTGCAATTAATAGTTACTCCATATCTCCAAAAAATGTGTGATATATCATGTTTGTTCTTCCCTTTGTTTATGTAGAATTTTTCAAATTTGTTAGTTTATTTGGTCAAAAAAGCTATGTTACTTTTATTATATCTGTGTTCCCCTCATGTAATACTTTGTCTGCCCATGGTGAAGATAGCTGTAAGATTGCACTTATGTATGAAAGTTTGTTGTTAATTAAAATGTTAAACAAATGGGTTATCTATGCCACCAGGAGGCATGTATGAAAGTAGACAGCAGTTTGATCCAAAGGAGGGTCAGGTGATGTCTCAAGGTTACACCCTCCATTATTTTCTGATGGGAATGACCTGTAACATAAGAAATGCTAGTTGCCCTAGGAAAGTATGACATCGTAGTTTCAAGTATACAACCTGATGCTCTCTCAGACTGTAACAGTTTTTATGAGAATTTACAAACTTTGCAGATTTTCAACTTACACAGCTCTAAGGTAAAGGCAATTGTCTTTTATGTTGATACAAAAACTGTTATCTTTAAACCTGTGTCCAGTCTTTCTTTGCACAAACTCAGTTTCAGAGAAATTCAAAATTCTTTCACAATGTTTTCTGGTTGAATTCCCTTCCATAGTAGAGCTAACCTATCTTGTTTACTATGGGGGAGAATAAAGTTTCTCCAGAAAATACCACAAATGTATTATTCTGTGAACTTGAATACTTACATTTCAAATACTCTTGCCTTCTGTCTAGTTTTGGCAATGATATTTTAAATTCTGTGACAAGTTCTTCAGCATGTGAATGCACTGCCTAAAACTTTCTTTAAAATTATACTGTAATGTTCATGTCCATAAAAATGTCCTATCATATATAATTTCAACACCTTTGAATGGGTTCATTGAATATATTTGCACTACTATTACCTGGGTTTATGAAATTCAAACGTTCCTTAAAGTATTGTAACAAACCAATTTCATTTGAATTTTAGATTCAATTATTTTCAATAGCTTTAATAAAACTCATTGTTTTTATGTACCTATTGCTATGGCTTCCTTCAGCAGCAATAGTTTTGAGGAATCTCTTTTACTGTCCTATTGGACAATATGGCTTCCTCTCAGACAAAAGTGAAAACAGAAAATCTGATATATGTGTATATTATGTGACTGGAATGTATTCAAATATGAAATATTGCTTAACACTGTTTTTCACAGAAACATTTGATCTCAGAGAGTTTACACATTTGCCTAATGTTCTTTCCTTCAAGGAATATAGTCCTTATGTTTTTGACATTGTAAATGATATATTTTAACCTCAAATTACCGACTTTTATTTTTATACCTTCACTATCATTGGGGTCCACATATTAAATGATAGTGAGTAATTTTATGTTTTTGCATGTTACAGATACTCAGCATAAAGAACTAGCCAATTTTCCCTCTTGTTCTATTCGTCAGTTACTTTCAGGATAACTATGTACAATGTAAAAAGAGACACACTTACCAATATTTATCTTCTCCAAGAAACTTTAAGAAGAATTTATTCAGTACATTATTGTATCTGTACAAATGTACATAAGTATTACAATAATGCATCTGGCACCATGAGTTTTACCAACAATTACTCAACACATAATTCAGTATTGTTTAGCAAGTGGTCTGTTATCAGGAAAATAACCCTTGCAGATGCAGTCATTTGTTTGGCATCTTGTGCGGATCTAGCGAGGTTGGCAATCTTTGTCAAAATTGAGCACCTGCAAAAAAACCGCATGCCTCATACTGGAAAATTCAAATTTCAAAATTTAGTTGGTTAATATCATCTTTTTTAATGTTATCTACCTTTCTGCATATTTCACAAAGCAGAAAACTTTACCCCAATCAGGTTTTTAATTTAGAACTCCATAAATAGGTGAATGAAACCACTAATTTGAAACCTATGCTACAATGTAGAAAATCTGTGTCGCAAACTGATATTCTATAACAAGGCAAAATACGTCCTACAGGCAACAAACAGGCTGCCTTCAATGTCTTTGCAGAATTACACAAACAGCTATAATCTTTGAAAATAACAAGCAATATCAATTATCTGGAGTTTTTATAGATTATTTTGCATAAAAAATTAGAATTGGCAGTTTTTAACATTTTAATTGTGTTTTCTTACTTTCCACTTTAATGTCCTTTAAATCACTTCTTAGTAGTATATGTATTTATTTATCTTGAAAACATGACACTGTGGTAGTTTGAGTTGTTGAAAAGTGTCATATTGGCAAGCATTAGTGGGTTAACCTTTTAGCTCATTGGTAGATTACTCACCTGGTGTGCAAGAAGTCTAGGGTTCCTATCCAAGCCAAGGAAACAATAAATTGAAATAACCACAACATCTGCAATTTGTATTTGGCACCGAGTTATAGAGCTTCTCAGTAAACAAATATAACACCTTCTCTGGTTTTCATTGTTCTTCAATCAGCTTTAATAAATTTGATGTATTATAAGTAGGCTAAGACAATTATGTGACATTATTAAAGTGTGGCTTTAAAATACATGTTTGCACAATTCTTTTCCCTAGTTATAAAAAAAAACTTTCAATAAACAAACCTAGAGAATGAGGATGTTCTAATTCACCACTGAAATTCACAATTTAATCCTTTTGCTTGTTTTTAGAACTTTTGTAAAAAAAAACTATACAAGGGCTATCTGTGCATAGCCACCCCTTATTCTGAGCTTATAATATAAAGAAAAGCAACTAATCAACAGCACCCACCATCAATCTTGTCTAAATGAATATTGGATTTGATAGTCACTTTTATAGTTCACTCACAGCTCCAAAGTTCAAAGAGAACTATAGTGGCAAGAGGATGCCAACCATGAACCCCTGGATTCACAACCTAAATTATGTTACTAACATATACCACCTACCACTGATATATATGTATATATATTGAAAAACAGACTGCCACTCCTATTACAAAACAATTTCACACGTTGTGAGACTTTGAGGTTTGTTTCTTAGGTAGCCTCCCACAATGTTCCAGATCTGTCAAACTGAGTTCAAGTCGTGGATATGAACAGGACAAGGAAGATTTAGGATATTGTCTGAACCCACTGACACGCACAGTGTGCAATATAGCATGGCACAGTATCATGATGAAAATGGTATGGCTCTTTCTAATAAGGTTTTTACCAATGCAATCAGTACTGCATATACAAGAATCTACCACAAGTAATATGTGCCAATGTAACTCTTAATTATTATCAATGTATCTAGTCTAAACCAACTAAAACAAGCTGATATCATACTATCCTTATTATTCTTCATAACTAAAATGACAAATATATATCTCAAGAACTCACCAGGATGCCATTAAACGTTGTCCATATTATCTAAAGTAAACTATGAGCAGCATGGATTCTTCTTGTGCACAGCTGATGTGCTGATTTACTGTCTGAAATTCTCATTTAAGGCCTGAGTGATGTACTTAGATCCAAATTTACAATTTTGCTTTAAAACTATTTTCAAACTTAACATGAATGGAGACATGACTCTGGACCAATATTCCATGTAAGCACACTTAGTTGTCTTCAATTTCTTCAGCACATGATCCACAGTGGATATGGATAAGGGTGCGTGACATGTAATGTCTTGGACCCTCATACTGCCAAAGTTGGATCCAATAATATATAACCTTTGAAGATAAGCAAGCTTATTTCTAAGTGGTACCTTGAATCTAATTAGTTTGTGTCAGCTGCTAACTTATCACTAATCCTCCACAGCAATGAACCATGGAAGTCATGTGTGTTATTGTTTCATTGTTTTTCTTAGATTTTTGCAAAATTACACAAGAGCTATCTGCAACAGCCATCCCTAATTTTGAAGTACTAAAATAGAGGAAAGGCACCTTGTCAAAAACACTCATTGCAAACTCTTGGGCTACTCTTGTCAGGCTGAAAAGTAGGATTTGAGCAATAACCTTAAAATGCACTCATGATCACAAACTGAATAGTGCAATGTTTTTTGTTTTTTTTACAGTAATGGGACACAAACCATTGAGCCTCAGTTCCATAGTCCAACACACTAATTACTGGTCACACACATATTAATAGCTGTAAGTTGCTGTCCCAATACTTTTGGTAATATAGTGTGAATAAATATATTTTTAGAAACCTGTCTTTGCAATAAAATCCACTTCACAAAATTTTTTATTTACTGATGTATTCAAAATCTGATCACCTATATGATAATTTGCTTTTATATCAGTTAGATTGTTCATTAACTAGTGTGGTTTGATAATTTCTGAATAAGGTCTGGTATCATGTTTACTTAGATAGATAAGTGACAATAGAAAATATACAAAGATCCAGAACTCATCCTGTCTGGATTTACACACAGTTATTTTCACTCCCCAACCAAGTGGATAAGGAGAATTCCAGTTACCCATGGAATTATGAAGAGGACATGGAACACTGTTCCACAAAGGGCCCAAGATGGGACCACGTTGCATTTAGACTTACGAGGAGATAGTGAACCCCTTGAATGAACAACCTAAGACCTGACAGTGTTCATAAAAGGGTCCTGAGGAACAGGTCTCTGGAGACATTGCAACAGGTGAACCATGTTCCTTAAGTTTTAAAAGCAAACCAATCTCGTTTAATTCAGCTCTAAGATCAGCAGTGACTGGTAAAATCCCCTTTAGCTTTACTCATGATAGTCCATTAGTAGTGGTCCATTGGATTTGTACTGTGTGACAATACTACCATCCAGAATTCTGTCTAGATGGTCTTATGGAACACCTCATCTTGGCAGACCCTGTTACAACCATGAACCGATTAAAGTGTTGCTAGTGCGGAATTGAAAAAAATACAAGCACACCTGACTGGGCAACACTTGCCACTGAGTGGGATCCAAAAGAAATAGAGGGACCCTAAAAAACTGTTGATCAGGTAAGAAAGTTACACACCTCCTTGTTAAAAACTAGCAGAGATAGTCAACATAGCCATGGAGGGGGCATGGGGGCAAAAATCCCACAGAAGAGGAAGCTGCCAGATCATAAAGGTAATGAGAAAGGAAAATGTGTTGGGAGAAGTCCACATACCTGCCCACAAAATATTCCCCAGAGAAAAGTTCAGACGAATGGACAATGACATTGATAGATGCCAAATGTGGCAAAAAGTGATGTGGAGTATATTCCGATCTACAACGGATAACCCAAATAGGCTATAGGAATCAACTCCTGAAGTCCCCTGGTTAAAAAAATTGGTTATAAATCCAGGGACACTGAAGGATCCCACTCAATAAAAAACTGGTGCATAGGGCCCCTGAACAGTTCTGTACAAGCCACAGAACATCAAAGTGCTCTGACTGGATACAAAAGATCTAGGTATGATAATTTGTGAGGATGAGAAATGAGTGGAAAAAGAATAGGAAAAAAGAATTTACCCCATTCTCTGGCAGCGAGAGTGTTCAGTAGGAGGATCAGTCTAGATAGAGCAAAAAAATAGGTGGAAGGATAGAGAATCTGCTGAACAGGGATGGCAAATAAATCAGAACAGATGCGTCCAGAAGCTAACAATAGAAATATACCTCAAGGGAAAGGAGATACAAAGAACAGGGAGCCATATGTTTGAAGGGATAAAGTGATAACGAATGAAAAACAATTAAAGTCCTAATTAGACAATTGAAATGATCATTTAGGATTAAGAACATGAAAGGATGAGAAAACGAGACAGCACAGGAGTCAAAAACCTTCATATACATAAAAGAGTGAAAGGAAGAAGCGAAGGATGTTGTAAACAATGCAAGGTAGAAGCCAAACCTTTCAAAAATCCATAGATAAAAAACTTGAAACTATGGAGACTGTTGGATAAAGTGGGTTGAAGGCTCACCAAAGACACCACTGATAATCATGTAGTCCATTTTCATCAATAGATTGCCATAGTAGGTTGATGGAGGATAAAGTAAAATAAACAGAAACTGTAAAATTTAAACCCGTATGGCTGAGCAAAGGACTGCATAACTTCCATGCATGAAATTGGAGTCGTTAAATGTCCAGGTGTTGAATGTTGGACTGAGTTGCTCCAGGAATGTTTACCACTACCTCTTCAGACATCCATAAGGAGGAAATCATGTCTGAGCAAGCCAAAAAGAGAACCCAACATGAGGCAAAATGAATCATAGACAAGAGTTGGGGTAAGACATGAATATGAGGAAAGGCATATAAATGGAATCTTGTCCAGTCTTGACTGAAAGCATCTATCACCAGAGCTTGTGGGTGTGGAGTAGGAGACTAGAACTGTAGACTAGCATTCCAATGGGTTGCAAAGGTGTCAATCATTGGAGAACCGAACTAAGAGCAAATCCATTGAAAGACCACCTGATGGGGTTGAGAAAGGTGATATGCTATCAGAATCCTAACACATGACAGGCCAAAAGATGGATATCATTGAAATGAGCTGAAAAAGAAGATCCAAAGCCCAAAATCCAAGACCTCAAGAATGAGAACTTCCCTGATGAGAAAGATATGAAACTACTGTGGAGTAGTCAGAATGAATCATGACCATTTTGTTGTGCAAGAGAGGAAGACCTGGGATCATCACTAGATGTACTGCAAGAAGTCTGAGAATGTTGATATGCAGGGTAGATACGTAGTCAGTCCAAATACCTTGGAATGCCTATCCTAGAAGAAAGGCACCCCATCCATGAAGAGATGAATTTCCACATAAAGTGGTATCCAGACCTTAATATACATGTTGTTCCTGTCTAGTCATCACTTGAGATCTGTAAATTGTTCGAGCAAAGAGACTGTGTGATCCAAAGGATCGGTATGCATGAGCCACTGGCCACGATATTACCACTGAAGGGATCTCATATAGGCCTGATCCAATGGTATGAGGGATTCTAGGGAAGCCTAAGTCTCCCAAACAGAAAGAACCATCCATACAGTGGGAGAAGGTGACATAAGCAAATATCTGACAAACCCTTCCCTAGCATGAAGGGAAGAGAGGGGAGGGGAGAAGGTCGAGCTTGACTCAAAGTGCATTGAAAAACACCACAAGATGGACCATGTATGGAGTTAGTGAGAGAATGTATTTTTCCAACCTGATATGAATTCCGCCCTTCTGGCATCGAAAAAGAGAATATGTGGATGTAGTGTGGCAACGTGACAGGTTGGTGCCAAAAGAGGTCAATCTTCCAAATAGTGATGTGTGCAAAAACCCAGAAAATGAAGTTGCCGCTCAAAGGCCTGTACTACTCAGCAGAAAACATATGGTGCTGAAGCAAGTCCAAACGGGAGAGCTTGGAACTACTACATCTGGTCTTTGTGCAAAAAAATGTAGAAATCAATGAAAAGACTCTGCTATGGGGATGTGAAGAGAGGCATCTGTAACATTAAACTTGGTCATCCAAAGATAAGGTGTGAAATTCCATTGAAGTTGAAGAAAAGATTCCATGGTGAAATGAGGAGGCTGTAGGAAGAGATTAAGTCGAGACAGACTGATGAAAAAAAGCCAATCTCTAGTGTTCTTGGTCACCAGAAAAATACGAGAATAGAATCCATAAAACAGGGAATTTGCTGTCCCCTTCCCTAGTTTTGAGCAGTAGTACTCAAATTTTTCATCAGATGAAAATGTGCTTGTGCTACTCATCATTAAATGTCACTTTTATTTGAAGTTAGCTTCACCTATTTTGCTACATACAAACATCCTCACTCAGTTGAGCCTTCATTCACAGTGTTAGAGTGGCAAAATTAAAATGTCTGCTGAACTCAAACTAATTATTACATAACTTGTCATTTAAAACAAACTTTTGAACAGTTAATCTGATTTCTTCTACCAAACCTAATCAAAAGTGGTTAAACCATTTTCTCACAGCAACAGACAAACACATAAATACTTTATACCCATAGATAGTGTTACTTGGAAAGTCAAATATCCTAAGGTACTCAACCATTCTTTTTAAATAAACTTTATATCTATAGTGACACTCTTGAATGGAAATTTGGCTGATGGTTGAACATCTTTTGCACAGACGCATCTATTAAACCACCTCACTAAAATTACTGAATAATAACTTGATTCTGTGGGGTGTATAAAATTGTTTCTAAAGAAAGTGTACTCCAAAACATTAAAAATAGTGCTTTCCTAAGCTGAGAACATTTCAAATGATTAAATAAAGATATATTTCCATGACAACATTTGATAAATAAAATATACATTACCTTTTATAAAATTCAGTTTAACATGACAAAAGGCATTTTGTTATAAAATCTTGCAGGAATGCATGGGAAACCTCTGTCTACATCTTTTTTGTACCTCTCTGCATTTACGCACATATTGTTTAGTAATTATAAGAAAAACAATTATTTACTTTATAAATATTGCTATAATATATTTGCATATCATTTAAATGTTAAATAGACTTGATCTTATCAATAAACTTCTTTGTAATGATACATTTATTTTTTCTTCTCTTTAAATAATAAACACTTGTCTCAAGTAGGTTAATTGTAGCGAATATCTAGTAAAGTGCCAACATCATCCAAAGACTAAGTACACTATGAAATATTTAAAATTCCACATTTATTATAAATGATTTAGTATAGTGAAAGCATTTAGTTCTTTCATTATGAAAGATAAACCCTCAGAGCTAATGGAAACCATATAAAAAGAAAAACCAAAAACCCTATGCTGCACATTATTTAAGTTTAACAACAGATTACACATCAAATTTATACAGGTAGGCTACCATATTTTTCGGTGTATAAGACGCACTTTTTTACCCCAACATTTGATGTCAAAATCTGCTTGCGTCCTATACCCCGAAGGTATGAATAATATATATGTATATATACGATATACAAAAGCCATGTGTAAATATATTTAAATAGGCATGCATAGTTTAGTTCAATTGAATGTATTATTTATAACAATAGTAGCTTTTTTTATTTTAAAAACATAACTATTTATAATGCTCCCTAAAAAATAAAAAAATAAATTACAGTGAAAGCAATGAAGATTTTGTAGGTTTTGAACCAAA
>NW_013667591.1:126991-130638 GCF_000517525.1 Limulus polyphemus
ATTTTTGTTCAATAAAAATCTTTCAAATGCAACTGTAGCTTTTTTTCCCCCAAACTTTGTCTTCAAAATAAGGATGCGTCTTTTATTCCGAAAAATACGGTATTCCAGAAGTTAAACTAACCTTCTGATATTGCAGATGTATGTAACAAAAAGATAAAAGCAGGAGGGTAACTGAAATACACCACCTAAAATCTTTTGGCCATTTCTGAGAAACTGAGATGAAACAACCATATAAGATTAAAACAGCAATCCAATAAATGAAAAGAAGTTATTTTATAAAACATTTCAGAGTATTTTAAGGCCTTCACAACTCTTTCTCATTTTGTGTTTAGTATTTCGGTTCTTTTTTTGTCATGATTTGCTAGTTGCTGACAAATCAAAAAATTTGAAAAATAGAAATTGTATGGAAGATGCAGACAGAGAATTGTTATCAGGTTTAACTGGTCCACTCCAAGAACATACATATATGTGTGTGTGTGTTAATTCCATTTTATTATTACAGATGTGAATTTTTAAAGGAAGACATAATTGTATATGCCTGTATATGTAACACTAAACAAAACTCTAATTGAAAACAGCAGTTTTTGATTATATATATATATTGGAATGTACATAATCTTTACATTAATCCAGATAAACATACATACACACAAACACAAATAGGGTGACCTGAGATTACTATTTTAATACAGTACAACCAGGAGGTAATATATTTCTCAATCGAGTTGTTAATATTCAACACACTTCCTTTGGTTCTGTCCCAACATTCACAAGTTTCAGGAACCTCCTTTTCATTTCAGACATCAAGGGGATTTTGCATAATGTCTAAAAATAAGCCAGGGATCCTCAGAAAGCTACAGGCTCCATTTGGGAGAATGAAATAAAGAAAATACTTTCATGAGATGAAAACACAATTGTGGTTTTGGGTTAAAAAAATAGAAATGCATGTTTGCTGACAAGGTAAAATAGTAAAAAAAAAGTATCAAAATTCCAGTTGGCCCAACAAGGCCGATAAGATTTTTATTTATTTATTTTTTGCTATTTTAGTCGGGCCATGGACCTTCTAGCTGGTTAGAGCTGACTAAACGATGCAAATTCAGACCCTTGTTGTTATGCTAAACCTGGATGCAATTTTATTACACGCCTGTTATACATTACCCGATCCTATAATCACAGCTTAAATGATTCATATGGGTATTAAACGGATGGGGCTAAAAGGTGGTATCCTATATAATTGTGTGTTAAACGATTCATATTGCCAAATCTTACACGATTTTCAGTAGATATCAATAACTTGAGTTACATTTATGTATTCGTTTAAAAACTGAATGCAAAATTTTGTATTTTATCGGTTTAATATACATTTTGGCATGAACTGTTTTACATCGACATTACTCCGTTTCGGTGTTTGACGGAGTATTGGGTGATGTTTATTATGCGAACTTGAAAATTATGTTTGAGTACTTTGTTTTCACTTTTGTCATTATGTATTTTTGCATATATACGTTTATTAGGAAGATTGGTTGTTGTTGGTATTTAAGCTTTATACAGATATTAACTATTTTGATTATTGAGTAAAATAAATAAAACATGTTAGCGTAATCAATACGTTTGTTAAATTCAATGTTCTTAGACTCAAATCTTCCTAACACAATATATAATATAAAAGCGCAATCTCCGTCAAACCTCTACGAAAAGTACCGAACGTATCAGGATATCGGATGCCACCTTTCAGTCGCATCTGTATTACATAAATTAGTTGATGCAAGGGAATCACCTGGAGAAATATTGTACATTTTTAGCCGCAGCATATTGGTCATAGAATGGCTCAGAGTTTTTTTACAAGTACAAACTTTTAGCTCATAGTTCTATTTCTTGACGATTTCCTCTTGTTAAACCTTGCAAGCC
This sequence comes from Limulus polyphemus, assembly GCF_000517525.1. Classification (NCBI taxonomy): domain Eukaryota; kingdom Metazoa; phylum Arthropoda; class Merostomata; order Xiphosura; family Limulidae; genus Limulus; species Limulus polyphemus. Next base: position 128,900 of record NW_013667591.1, read on the forward strand.
TACTGAAATCGATTGGCTGGTTCTGTAAAATTGAATCTCAGAGTATCATACACCGCCGGAGGTGACTGAAAAATTGCGTTGCAAGTGATCGCATCAGACATCGTATGATAATGCACATTAATATCACAAGCCAACATCTTCTGTGACAAGCAGACCAATGACCTAGAGTGTATATTACTGTATTGTTGGAACTGTGCCGTTGAAAAGTGTCAAACATTTCTCCACAGCGCTACTTTTTCTAAAATTCTTTTGTGCCTGGAGAATCAGTGAAATGGAATTTTATTATTCCCATTAGTGAAATCTGCATCTCATACATAAAAAACTGTGGTGTCTGCCCAAGCGTTCGTTAATCTCCATTTGAAAAGCTGTGCATGCAGGCAAAGCTCAACATTCATTTTTGAAATGACAGGAAAACAGGCATGATAATGTTGATACCAAATTTTATTTTGTAAGCAGGATATTCTAAAATTCACATTTCAAAATGTGACGTAACTTAAAGAATAAACATGTAGATTTACCACATGTTATTGTTGAGCAGCTCTTAGCATGACTGCAATGCTCAACAAGTATTTTTCGCAGTGGGCGGTATAAGTATCTCAGAGCTTTGGCTCCAAGTGAAGCCAAGAGTGCAACACAATTAAAATTTTTAAAGCCCATGAAATAATCTAAATTGACAGACTAACTTAAACTTTTCCTGTCACTGGGGACGGGTACTTTTGCTTGTTGAAAATAACAATAATATTTTTAGGTGTTGCTGATGTATTAATAGCTCTATCCCTGGTTCAATGTAGCCTAGATTCAGTACTGGGTTTATAAGCTCAGCTGTTCTAATCCTATCATCAGAATTTGTCATATTTGCATTCGTGTATTTAAAATGCACAAACAGCAATATAAATCACATTTACTGTGATGTTCCTGTGCCATTGAATGCTCGAAATGACTTAGTTTCTACATTGATACAATAACATATTTTATTTACACTGTTTTATCATTTTTGAGATATTCAATAACTTAACAGAGTAAGATTCAATATGTACTTGCACTTAACCAGTCATTACAAATCCTGACCACCTGTGCTGTTCTTGGTTGACTAAATAAACCATTGTAAAATTGTAAAAAAGGCTACACGACTGATAAAATCCTGCATCAAGGTAATAATGGCGTAAAACAAGTTTACCCCTTGTATCTGTATATTTGCTTCTGAAGGACGTTTAGTAACATATATGTATGACATCAAAAGTGAAATATGAAAAGCTACTTTGAACCACAAAAAATAAATAAAAGTACCACCCAAACTGTGGCATAATTAAGTAAAATTGTTTTGACAGACTCTCAGATAGTGATGCAATAGAAAGTGAACGTCTAGAATCTTAATATATTAGTTTCTTTAACTTGCGTTTGTGAGATGTTCCATATAATGTCTGACTGGGATATGTCGACACAAGTTAAGGCACTATAGTACACAATTTCTTAAATAGTTCAGTGTTTGAAGAGGGTCCTGTGCCAAAACCATGTATAGAGAATTACTCTTTTGAAACAGTATTATGACCAATACACATAAAATCAAGGGTAGTCTTTCTGTACTCCGGCAATAAGTGAGAAAATTGCGATTTTATTAATGCCCTAGTCTAATTCTATAACAAGCCGAGTTCGATCTCCTGTAGGCTCATCTTACAACTTGTAATTCTTCAATATACACTGAGTGGTCACAAGTAAATAGACACCTAATTTTTCGTCAT
>NW_013667591.1:131571-137337 GCF_000517525.1 Limulus polyphemus
GAAAAGGTGATGTCTATTTACTTGTGACCACGCTGTGTATATTACGTTAAAAAACAATAAAACATAAAACCGATTTTTGTCACTATTCATATCTATATTAAATATTTTTCAAACTGTAAGTATCCTATATTTAATTTGAAGTGCATAGATAATACCAAAAGCAAATACACTTGGTAACTATCAAATATTACTTACACCACCTGTGAAACAGTTAATTAAAAAGTCAAGTGTTATTAACTGGAACACAAACCTGAAACACCAAAAAGCTATTCTTTCCTTCGTAATTTAAAATATTACAATCGTACAAGAGTGATTGGTCGAATTTATTGTCCAACTTGACTGGGGCAATAAACTCCTAGCTGCACAGTGGGTAATCCATGCTGTATTCACTGCAGGGATCGAACCCATATTTTTGTGTTATAAGCCCTTAAGCTAATTGTTTGTCCAACGGGATGCAAAAAGTAATATCATAAGCATGCATGGGAAAGGATACGATATTTTCAGAGAAACATTTCCAGCTATATAAAAAAAACTTTATATAGACTCATGAGAAAAATCAATTAAACACATGGATACATTTCTTATCTTAAACATAATTATGAAATGTATTCAGTTGTATACGATCTCTCCAAGAAATGCTCCTGTTTCCTATCATGAGCCAAGATGACTTTTATTATAAGAACCAAACTGATAATAATTAATTCGCTGGCCATCCCTAATTTTAAGCTGATAGACCAGAGGGAAAACATCCACTGTCAACTCTACGGACACTTTAGTTGAATAGTGGGATTTGGCCAGAGGCAGTTTCTGTCTTTCAATGGCCCAATGCAAAGCTCTGTTACGGGGCCCCTATCCTCCCTGTTCTAACCGACTTTATATCACTACAAGACTATGACTATCCAATGTAACAGATTTATTATTATATACTTATTTTAATATCAACGTTTGTTTAGATTAAGTTTATATTTGGAAATATGCATAGCTTATAGTTAAATATGTATCGCGAAACTCCCGCTTATTCTCTAAAGTTGTAGAATATTCTCGAGTGTAAGAATCAACAATATATGTATGTACGTAAACGCTTATTGTTGCTTTGTATTGTTACGTAAAACTGAAATTTCGATAAACTCCCCACACGCCTATAAATATAACCAACGCGATGCGCCAAAAAAGTGGTATCTATTATTAGTTTACTATAGTCAGTGTGCTATAAACTTCTGAAGCTATAGCTGTGATTGTTATAACGCTTATCAATCGGAAAACTTCAAATATTTGACTAGGAGCATTTACAACGTTCAAACATTACAAATCATTTAACTTCAGTGGATTCTCCTCGGAGATTAGTGTTTTTAAGAAAACATTACATAACGCTACGGTGGAAAACTCGGCGTGTGTGGTTGATGAATAACGAGCGACAAAGCTAGCTAGCTCCCCGTTAAGTGAATTGTATCTACATCAACTCGTAATTAACTCATCGTGAACCATCGATAAAATATCAAGGAAGTTCCAGACTAGAAAGAAGACTTTATATTGCCTGTAAGTTTGTAAAATTTTGTATATAAATAATTTTTCGTAATAACTATTTGTAATAACTGTTATTGTAAATTGTATTGTTGTTTGTATATTAAAATATATTTATGTTAAAAGAGAAAACTGTGTGTATCAATCTTGTTGCCAAATATCATAAACTGACTATATATCAGCTTTTACTTAACTGCTAAATCCAAAGTACAATTTAACTACTAAATCTAAATTACAAGTTAATTCAATTTCAGACTATTTGAAATTCTAATACGTAACACCAATAAGACAACAAATATCCTAAGTACTGATAATTCAATGTATTTCATTTTACTCCATTAATCACAAAAAACAAATCTATGTAGACAGAAATATAGAATTGGCATTAGTTATAGTAATAAAGCCATGAATAATAGGGAAAAATCACGTGAGAAACAAGACACGAATAATCATATTCGCAGGCGATGATAGTGTCTTAGCAATTATAAACCCATGCTTCGAGATGAACAGAAAAATTCAGAAAAGAAACATTGATAAGTGTGTTGTTTAGAGGAGAAAAGGTTGATTTGAATTTGTTGCCAAGATTATTCAAACATGGAACTTAACTGAGCCAAAACAGCAGGTGACACATACGATTGCATGGGTTGCATTTATCTAATACTGCCAGTGGATTTGACCGTAACTCTTATCACGCTACCCACGGCTCCAAAATTCGGGGCGTGCTTTCACAACAAAGGGACACGAGCCACGAGTTCGGTCCGTTAACGTCTAGGCCACGCCCGACCTTCACATGCGACGAATATTGAGAATATTTTGGGAATCAGTTTTTCATAAGCCCATTTATTGTGCACCTGCACAGGTTTAACTACATGATAACGATTATTGTATGAATAATTGATTAACACTATCTTTACAAAATATATCGTGTTTAATTTATTGCTACCATTTTAAACACACACACTAATTTTACTGTTTTTGGTACACTTTATTCTTATCTTTCATCAACAGAGGAGTGGAATTATTTATTAGCGACTTTTGATTTGTAAGAAAGAAACTTGACTTAGAAGTTCACTTTATATCGTTTCTTTAATAATTTCCTAGCTTCAAGTCTTTCAGTTTCTTCAACACCCACCAACAGGTCTAATAGCGGTGAATCAGATTAATTTTTGTCATCGCTTTCGTACAAAATATTTTGTTTGTAAGTTAATATTTCAATTAAATATAGTTTCCAATCTTGGATTCAATTACACAATAGTAGGGCGTTTTCTATTACATTCGAAACAAGAATTAACTTATTATGCGATAAATGTGTTTTGTAAACAGTATTTAGATATGATAACTACCGTATTTTTCGGTGTACAAGACGCACTTTTTTACCCCAAAATATGATGTCAAAATCTGCTTGCGTCCTATACAACGAAGGTATGAATAATATATATGTATATATACGATATACACATATATTTAAATAGGCATGCATAGTTTAGTTCAATTGAATGTGTTATTTATAATAATAGTAGTTTTTTCTTCTTTCAAAAACATAACTATTTATAATAATGGCTGGAGACGGCTTGAATGGGTAATGAAGAAAAACTTTAATATAAGTTTAACATAACAGCAAATGTACAACGTTTCGACAAGGTTTTGTCATCATCAGGTACATCATTATTAATCTCAAAATGGGTTCCTCGTCATCGAAATATTTATAATGCTCCCTGAATAATAAAAAAATAAATTACAGTGAAAGCAATGAAGATTTTCTAGGTTTTGAACCAAACTAAATAACAGTAAACCTTTTTTTGATTTACGATATTTTCTTATTTTGATGTTTCGAGCTCTTTTGTGTTTAGAACAATATATACTAATCTTTAAAGTATCAAATTGAATTTTTGTTCAATAAAAATCTTTCAAATGCGACTGTAGCTTTTTTCCCCCCAAAAAACTGTGTCTTCAAAATAAGGGTGCGTCTTATATTCCGAAAAATACGGTAAGTTTGAATTTGAGTTTCGCAAACACAGGTTGAAATTATGAGGCTATAAAAGTTGCGAATTAGAAATGTACGAAATTTAACTTATACCCCCGTTTAGCTTTATCACTATTATGTTCAGTACACAAAATACGCACCGCGCTCATGGTTCTGGTTGCAATATACAGCAAAATGTGTAAGCGCTAACTTTATACCGTTTTCTTTACGAAACTTTTGAAGGGACTATAATCTAAGAAAAATTTTACTGACAAAAATAACTGGAATGGGTTTTTGTGTATTAATTATCACTGATAGTCGTAGAAGTTTGTACTTAAACCTTTTTATATTTTCTCTAATGTGTCTAACATTTTAATACTGTCTTCCTATGACGCCACAACCTCTTACTAAACATTTCTGTACATTACAAACAGTTACTATAATATAATTATCATTTTTTCATGTGCTCTACTATCACTTAAAATATCTAGTGTAAATGTGCAAATATACTGTATTTTTATTAATTAATAAAATTAAAGATGACAGGTAAAGCATAAAAAAATATTAATTTGTTTATTATTTTCACTCATTTTGCCACTTGAAACAAGCTTGCAGAATAAAATTCTGTTAATGCGTAACAAACTTAATGATGTAAGAAAATGCACCCTTACTGTTAGTGACAACTCGGCGCTTTTCGTAAGGATTTTTTTTTAACTACACAATTATATCCAAAAAATAAAAATAAAAAAAAGAATAACATTCAAGCAAATACATTTATTTATCAACTGTGTAATGGAATTTTATAATCTTAAATATTTTTATTTTAATACTTATCCACTTCAACTTACCTTCCATATGTGAATTTTCAACTGCACAAATATTTTTACAGGTGCATAATTTGTAATCAACTGCAAGCTAAGAAAAACCCCCGAGTGTACGAATGAGAAAAAACTCGTGGGTAGGTTGTTTTTTTTTTCTCGTCATGTTTCATTCTTCGTTACATTTTTTCAAATCAAGTACGTGTTTGTGTGGATTCAGAGTTGTGGCACAAACACGATGACATAGGTAAGCCTCTGAAGACACTGGGGTAAGAATATTTTACAATCCGACACTCATGAGTTGAGCACTAGATAAAAAACGCAGTTTGCTCCGACATACGCTGACCCCAAAAAGTGAAGGCTGACTGCCTCACAGGAGGTAGACGAGAATTCATTTACTCATATTACTAGTGGGCCTTGTTACACCATGCAGTACTTTGGTTTTCAAATAAAAAGGTAAATAAAATAATTGCACGATAATAAACAATAATAAAGTATAAAGTGGTTACCGCAGGCCATTTGGTTCCCTGTGGACAATGTTTCGGGACTATGAAAGGGATCACTCTACCTGGACTGCACCCTGATAAACGCGATACGATGGGACTCCATTACTAGCAGGAGGAAAGCCTGTTTTTTGGAAGTGTTAAATTATTCTTGCGTGTAAACCAATCAGGCTAATTAAAATTCAATATTTTATAATGGCCTACAAGTTGTTATTAAGATTTTTAAAACTATTAATAGCTACTTATTTACCACATGATTAGTTACAGAATTACACGGTTACCAGATGCTAAGTTATTAATATAAATACAATATTAAGCACATTACAGAGTTATCATCTATACGTTTCGCATAGTTATCATGTTTGAGTTTAAAGTGCACAATGTGTGTGTGTTATTACACACAGTGTTACCATGTGTTCAGTTACAGGCATAACAGAGTTTTGTTATGTCTTGGTTATAGCCCTCTTAGAGTTACTCCGAGTTAAATTTTAAGCACAATTAAAGAATTGTCACTAATGCTGGAGTTAGCTTACTGTATAAAGGGTCACATGAAGACGACACTTCACCACACTGTTACTAGAGGGTGGAAACAACATCGAGATACTTACTTACCAGTTATAAGCATGGTTGATCAGCATAAGGTCCTATGCCAGTGAGGCTTTTCGACAGTGGAAAGGAATCTTCTAATCTTGTTGGCCAGTGCATGCCCACATCAAGAACGGCAGTCCATTTCTAATAGTCTGCTGGCCCGTCCTGTTAGGGCGGACAGGAGTTCTGAACAGCGAATAGTTAATATTCGATGACGATGAACCCACTTTGAGACTAATAATGGTTGGAGACGGCTTGAATGGGTAATGAAGAAAGAAAACTTTAATATAAGTTTAACACAACAGCAAATGTACACCGTCTCGACAAGGTTTTGTCATCATAATATCCTGATGATCACAAAACCATGTTGGGA
>NW_013667591.1:138104-142192 GCF_000517525.1 Limulus polyphemus
TGGGTGAAGTGGCGTTGTCCAGGTCTTTCGTATGCCAAACAACTGGCAGCATTCTTGGAACACGGCTGATTCAAAGTTACGGCCTTGATCTGAATGCAGTTCGTATGGCATACCAAATCTGAAGAAGAAGTCCCTAATAGCCGAAGCTACAGTCGTAGCTTCCTGATTTGGTATTGCATATGCCTCAGGCCACTTGGTAAAATAATCCATCACCACACAAATGTACTTGTTTCCAGCACGAGTTTGGGGCAGAGGACCAGCAATGTCGACGGCTACTCTTTCCATTGGTGCACCAACTTTACACACCTAGCTGTTGGGACTTTCACGATGGGGATTGGTGGGCGTCCCTCAACACCAACCACTACTGGTTTCCCCGAGGCTGACTTATTGGTAATATTCTTCTTACACTGACTCCTCATATGTCCTTAAGCTATCATGGCATTGACACAGCACAACTTCCCGTAACTTCTTCGGTATAACTGTTTGCCAAGTCGTCACTTTCCCATCGGTAGTTTCCCAGCTCCGTACAAGAATACCATCTGCAAGCTTTAATTGGTCCCATTGTGCCCAATAGTGCTTTGTCACAGGGCTTAGACTAGACATCTTCTCCCAAGCAGAGCAAAAAACATTGGCTTTTAAAAAATCAATTATTGGCTTCAAATCTTGGTCTTTCTCCTGCTCTGATTTAATATCTATACCTGGTTCCACTTCACCATCATCAACTCCTTCAGTCACTTTGACTTCAGCTTGATGACACCTAATTAGTTCAACCTCTCTTTTAACAGTTACTGGAACTTGGCCTTTGTTGTTCCCAAACGTCATTTTATCAAAATTAGTTACAAACTTACTCGGTAGTAAGCAGTCCAATCCTAATATGCATTCGTCTTCAATGTCAGCCAAGTATACTTTGAGCTCAATAGTTACCCACACTGGTCCCCACAACCTTGCAGGATGTCCTGTCACACCACAGAGCTTCTGTATGGCTTCTGGTACTCCTTTGTGATCCAACATCTTGATACTCACAAGGGTTTGCTGAGATGAAGAATCTATGACAAAGTTGCACCTTTGGCCATCCAGCTTTCCTATCATATAGACACTATGTGTGCTTGCCATTTTACACACCTAGCTGTTGGGACTTTCACGATGGGGATTGGTGGGCGTCCCTCAACACCAACCACTACTGGTTTCCCCGAGGCTGACTTATTGGTAATATTCTTCTTACACTGACTCCTCATATGTCCTTGCTCTCCACAGTTCCAACAACCTCTCTGGGTAGCAGCATTTCCTGCCGTGGCATCTTCCCTGTGTTGAAGTTGTCAGCATTGAGCTCTCTTGTGCCCAGGTTTATTACAGTGCCAGCAAATTCCCTCAAACCACTCTGAAAGCTGACGTTTTCTGGCCTTGAATCCTGATGACTGTACCAACCTTGGTACCTCTGTGCTAGACTTAACACAAGATTCGAATTCAAGAGCATCCTGTATAGTAGAGGGGTGTGCTTGCTTCACTTGTATCTTCAGTTGTGAACTGTCCAAGGCATCTACAAACTGATCCCTCAGCAACAACTTGAGAACATTGGGGGGGGGCACAGTTGGGTTGGCCTTGTGTGCCATACTTTCCAAGTCCTGTGTCAGCTCTTGCAGGCTCTCCCCTTTAGCACGGACTCTCGTCCTAAACCAAGCCCCGTAGACTTCAGACTGATTTTGAGTTCCATACCCGAGCTCTAGAGCAGCTACCAGTGCTCTATAGTTGTGACTGTCGTCTGCTGACAACTGTCCAAGCATTTCTTGTGGTTATCCCTTCAGGCTTGTTGCCAGATATACGCTTTCTGCTCCTCTGTCCATCCATTCATCTCTGCCAGGAACTCAAATTGTGCTCTATATGCTTCCCATCGAATTCCTGTGGCTTCCTTCGTACTAAATCACCCCTATTGCTGACAGTCGTGTCTGGGATGTGACTTCTAACAGGACTGACGATGTCTGCATTAGAGTTTAGCTGCGGGCTCTGTAAGGGCTTGCCACTGTCTGGGGCTGATTAAGTCGATGGTTAATGTATCCTGCTTGTGTAAAAGACAATAAATCATCCTTTAATGTAATTAATTCGCTTTGAAATTTACTAATGTTTTCCATTTGTACTTCTTGCCACTGTTGTTGACTTTCCTGTAACTGTTGGATACTTTCTTCCTGTTTCCTTTCTTGTTCCAGTTGCCACTGCTGTAATCTCTTATCTTGTTTATTTTCTTTCTCCTCCAACCACTGCTGTAGTCTCTCTTGTTTATTTTGCTGTTCTAGCTGCCACTGTTGCAGGTTTTCTTGCCACTGCTGTTGTCTCTCTTCTTGTTTCTTTTCTTTTTCCTCTAACAACTGCTGTAATTTCTCTTGTTGTTTCTTTTCTTTTTTCCTCCAACCACTGCTGTAATTTCTCTTGTTGTTTCTTTTCTCGTTCTTCTTGTTTCTTTTCTTTTCCTCGAACAACTGCTGTAATCTCTATTCTTGTTTATTTTGCTGTTCGAGCTGCCACTGTTGCAGGTTTACTTGCAACTGCTGTTGTCTCTCTTCTTGTTTCTTTTGCTGTTCTTGTATTGCTGCCATCAAATCTGCTAAGCTGTAGTTTGATTTGCCACCTCTCGTTTCCATCTTCTTCTTCTTTTTTTTTATTTTCCGTCCCACTCTCTGACACCAATTTGTTATGTCTGTGTTCGTTTGTTAATTTTTCGTAGAAATTCTTTCAGAGAAACTTCAGCGATACAAGTCTTTTCTTAAATAAAACTACTTTATTCTTTCTCAATTCAACTTTGCAATACACTTAAATTCCACAGTAACTTTAATTTAAATACACGCTAGAATTCACAATGAACGATAGTCGCACTTTACTTACTACCGCGCTTGACTCAATGGTCCGTCTCTATCTCTGCAACTCAAATCTTGCCGTCACTTTATTTGCCGGCTTATATACTATAAAATCGCGAGTCTAGCAAACGCTCGAGCCTTTAGGAATGTTCGAGATACTCATTACGTGTTACCAGCGTCACGTGACTTCCGCTGTCGTAACAATACATTTATTATCTGACTTTTTGGTCAAAATTCCAGATTTTTTCAGACCGGCACATACGACACACTCATATTTAACTTTTCCTCGTGATTCTAACTGATCAGCACAATCCGATAGCTTTTATTCTGGCTATGAAAGATAATAAAAACTTCAAAACTTTCTTACTTCAGACTACTGTACTACAAAAAAAATCTTCAAACCAAGGGCGTCATTTAGGGAAAGGAGCCATGGCGTAAGGCCTCAACTTAATTTGGTAATCCATGCGAGGTAAGTCAACTTTACCCACCCTAAGCCTACTTCAAACAAGGCCATTGCAAATTGATTGTATAGATCATAAAACGGTGAATTTTGATTTATAAAGCATATATAATCTAATCATCAAATATAATGAATTTGGAAATTATTACTAAATCGAACTACGATAGAGCGATCGACCACGATTATGTTAAAATATTGCAAATAATTGATGTTACTATGTAGCATAGTTCGCAAGTTCTGGTAAGGGTGGTGTGAGAAAAGGAGAAGAGCATAATTTTTCCCTGCCTTTTCCAGGTTCGTGGCAGCTTGTAACTTTCATCAGAATTTAGGGCTGTATTAACTAAACACACAACGAATACCATACACTCACACAAAATAGATAATAATAATAACACTATAAATACAAAGTAAATGGTACTTGAAACGTTGAAACATATAATCAAGCACAAGTTAACTTGCTTCGTCTACCGATTCCACACGGCAATAAGAATCTAATATTATCTTTTAAAGGTACTTGGCTGTTCATTTTTTGCATTGTTTTGATCTAGCTTAGCAATATTACACTGATTCGCGCTGTTAAAGGATTTATTTAAATATACGAGTACCAAAATAACACGAGAATTGAGTTAAATTATTAAATTCTGTCGTGTTCAGTTTATCAGATTTCGCCATCTAGCGAGAGAGCTCTAAACTTACGCACTGTGTCTATCTTTTTTCGTTATTATTATTAATTGCATCGTGATGATGACAAAACCTTGTCGAAACGTTGTACACTTGCTGTT
>NW_013667591.1:142561-154468 GCF_000517525.1 Limulus polyphemus
CCCATTCAATCCGTCTCCAAGCATTATTAGTCTCAAAGTGGGTTCCTCGTCATCGAATTTGAATATTAATTGCTAGTTTTCGGCTAGTTAGCTTTCGCCATCTAGCGAGCGAGCTCCAAACTTCCACGTGGAGTATTTTATGGTTGTAATATAGCAAGTTGTTTTAGATACACACACCAAAAACACGATTAAAAATACACGATGACAGATTTATTACAAGATAACATGTTAATAAATATTACTCACGGTAATGTGTGTATGTAACACGTTTTATTGTATTGCTACATAAAGGCTACATGTGGTCAGCCACCCCTTGTTTTGAACTGATAGAGCGCTTCCCAAACGTTTTTCTTATGTGACCCCATTTTAAGACAAATATATACGCGACACCAGACAGCATCCGAAACAATAGAGCAATCAACACATTCACATTTTAAATCTAGAACAAAATTATTGTTGCCTGAAAAAAAAAGTTTAAGTTTGAGGTGAATCTTCAAACATTTCAATATATCTTGCAAAAATTGGCGGTTCGTAACTTAAAAGACGTCAGGGCAATTTCATAAGTGAAATTTGAAGTTCGTTTTTAAATAATTTTCGCGTAAAGTTACACAAGGGCTATCTGTGCAGGACCACCACTAATTCTTAACGGAGACTAGAGGGAAGGCAGTTAGTAAACAGCATCCACCGTCAACTCTCGGACTACTGCTGTCTGATTAAATGGTGAAATATGAACGTTATTCTGATAGCACTACCAAGACCTCAAAATATAGAGCGCGTTTCTGTGGCAACAAGGACGCACACAAGTATTTACCTAATATAATGAGTTTATTGTTCTTACCCTACATGCTGTATAGATCCACAAACTGTAAGCACGAGAACTTTACATATATATAGTTATTTAACCAGGGCTGATAAGACAATTTAAATAAATGAATGCTGTTTACACAAGAAACTACGCATGCCCCAACTGATATGTTCGTCTTTAAGTAGATAACAGAGAAGTTAACAAACTACTTTTTCATACAGAAAACATAAGACATTAGTCATTTATATGAATTATGTACAAAACTGCCAAATCCCAAAACGATGTCGAGAAGTTGTTGCGAAATTTGCTTGTGAAGTTTTGAATTTATTAAAAAGAAAAAATACATTTCACAATATACTCGTATATTCATATTACTCTACTGAAAAATCCCAAATTTCTGACCGTTATAAGTTTTTTTATCGGTAATGCTGGAAGCAGTTCTGAAGCACTGCCAAGAATATAACTGTCTGCTTGTTCATTTTTCGGGCAGAGCTGCACGAGAGCTATCTGCACTAGTCGTCCTTCATTTTGAACCGATAGATGAGTGAGAAATACACACACCGTCAAATTTTGGGCTACCCTAATCGAATAGTGGAACGTGACAGTCACTGGTATAATGTACTTATGGCTTCCAAAGTGCGGAGTGCGATTTTACGGCAACAGGATTCACAGTAGCAAATTTTAATTTTGCAACTTTCGGCCGAATACAAAGCTGTTAATAGTTCCTCATGAATTGCTTGTTGGATTAAATACTTTATGAATCTTTTTATTTTGCTATTGAAAATTATGAAATATACTATCCTATGTAAAATGTTTCTGTAAAAAGGGATGAAAGTAAACCATATTTCTTTATTGTACATAAAATTCGTCAATAAAGAACAAATGTTTATCAGATGTTTTTCACCATAAAGCAAAATTGTGAATTTACGCAGCATACAAGCTTCACATATAGTTGACTAGGGTTATCTGCAAATATATATATATATTTTCTCCCACTCTTATAACTTTGGGTAAACCGGGCTGGCGTCTATTAACCAATGATAGTATATCATTCAAATCACGAAATACAAAACACAAACGCACAATATTCTATGCTGGAAATACATGTAATTTTCTAATATAACGAACTAGTAAAAAAAAAAATTTTCTGCAAAACCTATAGCATAAGCAAACACAATGAGTGCATGTTTTTGACATGAATTTCAGCACGAATAAGCAAACAAAAAAGTAAATATGAAAGGTCACACAACAATTATTCCCTCTCTCAGTGCTAGCTTAGATACATGCTGTGTACACACGCTGATAAAATTATGTTTACAGTAAGAGCTTACTTCTGTCATTAACATAAAGTCGCTTTATGTTTGAATTTATCACCACCCGGCGGCCAACACCTTTACCTACAACAAGAATATCGATCAATCAACTCGATGCGTACAGCGTACACACAAGCATACATGTGCCAAGTTTAAGATGTATATATAATAACACAGATTACGGTGACGTTGAGCGTGACCCACTGGAAAGATAAATTCCGTCTTTCGAGTTAATAATCGATAAAAAATTATACAATACATTTTCTTCCCTCGTATCTTTTTTAAAATTCTTCCACGAACTTGTTGTTTGTTCTTTAACAAAGAAGTCTTACAAAAGGAAAATATAAATTCACAATACAAAAGATAACCATTCCAATTAACTTGAATATTATATGTGTCTGTGATTACCATTATCCCCAAACGTTTTGTATCAGTCTGCTACATTATATCAGGACGATCGAATTCGTAAGTAAACGTTCAAGAATGGAGAGAGAGAAAGAAGAGTTTGTCTAAGCAGATATTTCTTTTAACGTTTGTTATTATGGCAAGTTGATACATTTGATTATGACAAAATATATAGCCAGAAACGTACATATAATCCAGCTAGGGATTTCCAAAACAATAACATGTCCATAAGGAAGTCGAGTTAAATCTCAGACCGTTGATAAAGAACATATACATATATATTTAAAGTGCACTTGGCACCTTTAAAATCGTATTTTTTATATTTGTAAATCTGTTGATAAATTCATACACAAGTACTTTAAATCAGTATTTTTCTAACTTTTCGCCAAACCCTGGTAAATAATTTAGTATAATTTTTGAAAATTTTCTTTAAACATTTATTAACTAAATTCATGCTTTAACAACATATGATTTTGTGACTTTTTGGCCTGTATTTGGGTCATGAACTCAAAGTTTAAAGTAGTAGTTTCTCCAGGAACAGAGTATATTTATTTAATATAATCAAGGTATAGAAATATATTTGTTTTTCAAACAGGTCAATACATAAAAAAATAAATGCTTTTTAATTTTATCTTTATGAACAGACTATTTCTACCAAATTAGAATGTAATGATATTTGTACTAACATTACATGTACCACCATTTTTACTAATTTTTCTTTCCCAATCATTCATCTTCCTTTTAATTATTGATGAACTTTACAAATTTTCTTACACAAAATCTGATTTTCAACAAGTGGTTCATACAGATTCCCTAAAATGGATTACAGTCCAGGAGCTTCAAAGTTATAAATCTTCTTTCTCCAAGCTATTCTCATACTGATAACTTTTGAATAAAATTGTTAACTGATTCATGGGTTTTCAAATGTAGGTCACATATTGTTTTGCTGAGGCCCCCTGATGGAAGCTAGAAGACTTCATGGCATAGGAGGTCTTGCCATTGTAAGATACAGGTCTATGTTTTTCTTAGTTATTTGATACACTAATTCTAGCATACACAAATTTTCATTAATTTTAAGTTTGTAGTCTTTGAAATAAAGGTCATTAGACTCTGGATTTCATCAAAATACACACAAAGTCTCAAGAAACATCGAAAACAGATTATAAAGTATGTAATACCTTTGCTTTAGTATTTAGTATTGAATATCTTAAAACAGATGAAAAATAGACGCTTATAGTTTTTTTTCAACAAAAAAGAGGGGAGCATAAAAAATGTTAAATACTAAAATTACTTCAACATAACCTTCAAAGTAGGTGTTCACTGTCAAAAATATTTTGTAGCTTGATTTTTATTGGTTAGAGGGCTTACTGGCAAGTTCAGAAAGTAACTGCAAAGAAGAAAGTTTGACTTAAAATAATTTCAACCCAAGGATATGTTATTGGAAAAGTGGAGTCAATTTCCTAATTTTTTCAAGTTTTACATGTGGAATCAAATTGTATCGCTTCATACATAATATACTGATCATCAACGGACTTCATTTTTTGTTCGCATATTGCTTTAAAAAGCTTACATGAACAAAATTGTGTAAGCTTGTAATAATTCGCAGATATTAACAAAATAAATTGTGCTTTTGTAAGTGTGATCCTATAATTAGCACAGCATTACTAATTCTCTGTGAAGAGCTAACTTCATTCCACTCAGGTTAATCTAAATTTTCTGACAACACCACTTCCTATAATTTAGTTCTCAGAATTAAACCTACTCCCATCAATTCAGTTATCAGAATTCATTCTACTTCCACCAGAAAAATCAAAAGCTGTGATATGTTCACTAAAAACCATAGTTATGAGATGCTGATACCAGTTGAGGATCTTTGTTTTAATTATAACTATTATCATGAATAGAACTATTTTTCAATAGTTAGATTTACAAAAAAGCACACAAATAACAGATAACAATGACACTATTTTAATTTATTAATATGCATTATCTACTAAATAACATTTTTTGTTACTAAACATAATGCTCATATTTATGTTGTATAATAGAGTTTGAAACAGACACATAAAAATGTCACTAGATATCCATTCACTTGTGAGAAAAGTAAAAATTTAAAACCATTCATTACAGGGATTGAAATATTACATTTCCACATTCCAAGGAATTTAATCTTTTTTAGTTGGCTTTCCTGATTGAGAATGTATGGTCTATCTGTATTCTTTTAGCTATAACAAATGAAAGTGAACATATTGCATAGATTAAATGAAAAGACAATTCATGAGGAAATACAACTTTACATGAGGGAATGTAATCTTCCCAATAGCTTTCTCTCGAGTGAATGTAATTTTATTTCTGTCCCTGCTTTACTTTCCAGAAAATCAGTGACATCACTTTTAAACCCTATAACTCATGACAACTCATTCCATAAGTCAATCACTTATTAGAAAGATAAAATTGTCTCGAATGGAGCCTAGCCTCTCTCTTCCAAATTTTATACTATGTCCTCTTGCCCTTTTACCTTCAGACATCAGAATAAAGCACAAATAAATCAGAAGCATTTATTCTATTGATACCCAGATAACCTTGTAAGCTATAATAAAGTCATCTCTTACCAGTCTTTTCTTAAGATGAAATAAAAGATTTTAATCTATCCCTATAAAAGAAAAAAAACCTCCATTCCAGGAATCATTGTAGTAGCCTTCCTTTGAACATTTCCTATAAATCAATATTCTTAACTAAGAAAACCAAAATTGTAAAGAGTATTCAAAGTAAGGCCTAACTAGTGACTTGTAAGGAAGGAATTACTTGTTGTGATTTGTAATCAGTATGTCTTTAAATACAACCTAAAATTCTATTAGCATCAATGACAGGATTGACTTATCCACCATTATTTCAAGATCATTTTTTCAGATATGCTATTGAGCAGCTTCACATCTATATTAAACATGCAATTCAAATTATAATAATTCAATGCATTATAAGGAAAGCTTCCCAACTGATCCAAGTCATTTTGTAATACCTCAACATCTTCGATATAGATATAAAAACTCAAGTGTTTAATATCATCAGCAAACTCTATTAATTATGCCCATTAGTGTAAGTAAAAAAAAAATGCAAGGTCCGAGTACTAACCTTTGAGGTACTCTATTAGTGACAGGAATCCGGTCTGATTGGACCCCATTAACAACTGTTTACTTTCTCCCATTCAACTATCCTACAATCAAATTAATTAGTCCTTCCACAAGCCCTACTAATGAGATGTTTTTGATTCACCTTTTGTGTAGCACCTTATCAAAACCATTTTAAAAATCTAAGTACACCAAGTCCACACATTTTCCTTCATACAGATAACAAGTAAAATACAAATATCCAAATTCACATACTTGTATGCATTCTTACTTCTTAAAACTGCTTTTCGGAATACTCAGTTGTCAAACTATACCATAAAATATTAAAATGTCTTTAATCTGTAATCTGAATGTAATTGATTAATGATCCAGTTTACTAATCAATCATCAAATTCCAATAACCATATAGCCATTTTAATCAGCAGTACTTTGTAGCACACTATATATTAATGCTTAAAAAAAAACAACCAAAAGCATATCCCTGGAATGATACAATGTCAATGATGCCTCACCAGTTAAAATAAATTTAAAATCACACGGATTACATGAAGCAGCATGTTGAATCAAATAACATAAAGTTAATAACTTGTATAATACCAAAGCTGGTAGGTCATAATTCCTTTTACAATAGAAGTAAAGCAGGTGATTCTCCATGGTAAGCAGAAAGATTCTGATGAAATATTACTACATATTCTAAATGGAAACCCAAAATAAATAAGATAAAATTAAAATTTTTCAGAATAGTTTCAAGTCCTAATATAATTTTTCATGCAATTTGGTAATACATAAATAATTCCATACAAGTTTACACACCACCATCTGTGTGACAAGACAAATCTTATAAAACTGTAAATGACAGATGCTTCTAATCTGTATTTTACTTGAAATGAAAGGTTAAACAATGAGATCTAGATTTAATGTGTGTATATTTTTTGAAACAGAGAAAACAGCAAAAAAATAAAATATTTCTGGTACTTTAATGGGGCAAACAGCAAAAAAATAGAGTTACATTTAAAAAAAGCAAACGGCAAATGAATGAGATAATCTCCAGTTTAGGTGTTAAAACTTCATGATGTCAAGGTGCCTTCACAGGTGTTGAAAATTTTCAAGTTTAACTTTTATGACTTAAATATTTATCTTAGTTTATTAAAATACATGCTGAATGAAAGTAATATCTTGTATAATAACCGATTCATATTAAACTGCACTACTAATGCTTCAAGCCAACAATGTGGTCAATAGCTACAGAGCTTTGCAAGGCAGAGGCAATATACTTAGGCTAAATATAAAAAGGTATCGTTTATGACATTTAATATTTATAAAACAGAAAAGGGGATGCATAATAATTAAAATGATTACAATACAAATTTCAGAGAAACAGGATGCATAATATTGGAAATTATTAATTATTTTTCAAATTTGCTAAGTCAATAACATATAAGATTTTAATTGTGACATTAGTTACTGCTGTTACTAAACCTTAAGTTAAATTACATTCATTCATCTCCTATAAAGGTTTTATACCCCCCAACCCTCTTCCATACATTTGAATAATAAACAAAATTATAATTTCAATAGAATGTTGAGAATGAATTCTAGTACACACATGGCAAACGAAAAAAGAGACTACACAGCCAGATTTAAAAACAGTGATATGCAGCCTCAAAGTCTCTGATACACACAGATCACGTGTGCTTCAAATTCAAGTTCGAAAAACATACCCCTGCAATAAAAAAACTGTCTGATGTCATCTATAAGTTTCATATTACATATCTCTTAAAACAATAGGAATAACTACAGGGAAAGTTCCCTAAAAATCTAAAGAACAATGTACACATTTATATGAAGTCTATTTTACAGTCTTTAACATGTTAAGCAAATGTACTGCATAAAAAGATTTTCAATAAAAAATATACATGTATTTGTTTGAAATGATTTACTGAAAATAATAACTGACCAGACACATTAATATCCATCTCTAATAAGATAATGTAAATTTACAGCACTCTTAACCAAGCATTTCATTTAAGACTGTATTTAAGTTATTACTAATAGTTTGCTAATTAGAATATCAAAACTGATAATATAATTTCTTTCTCCCAAGTTTTTCATAACTTTCATGTATTTACTTTTATACTGTTGTTATCAATAGTTATAAAATTTACTTTTTCTTAGCATAAATCATCTAATAAATATATATATATATATATATATATATATATGTCACATAAAAACTTCATTTACCCAATAACTATATATTGGAACATGTTTTTGTATTTTACTAAAATTCACAGCAAATAAATTCATTAATTTATATTACTTAATTTTCTGTTTCAACAGTCCATGGTTCATATATTACTCACAATCAAGATTTTTTAACTTAAGAAATGAAAAAAACCCTTTTTGGAAAAATAAACTCAATCATCGGTTTAAAAATGAAAGTCATAATATTTCATATCTTATTATGATATTTATCAGGAACTTCTGTTTAAAAATCTTTAATTAATATTAGCAAAACAATCAAAGCAATTTAATGAACACATCTTTAAATAAAAATAATTATCTTTTCTTTTAACAAAACTCTAAGGTCGTTTTCTAAGTTCTATTAATTTATTTAAAAATTTCAGACAGCTGTGTAAAAAAAAAGTTTTTCTCTGAGCCTATACATACACATGTGTAACTTGCAGAAACTGATATCATACACTTATTTCATAACAGCTTACCTCAGGTACACATGGTAACACACTCATAAGAAAAAGTACTTCATGTCTCTAGTTGTCATGAAAACCCAATCTATAAACAAAAGAATAAAACAATTTTGTTTAACTTACTAACCAGATTTCAGCAACAGACAAATAATAGTTCAATTATACTCAAACAAATTAAATACATATTACATAATGTATCATTGTAATTGCAACAAGTTATAGCCACTACAGCTACATCTCTCTCACTGTCACCATACTGTGACAATGAGATTGAATAAAAATCTGAAACATTTAACTAATACATTACATTTTTATTATCTAGGAATAATATAAGAAATAAAATTTAAAATACTTGATTGATAACATTTTAAATACGAAACCTTTTAGTAGTTTCTGTACCTGTAAGTTCTTAAACTTTCTCTAAAGGAAGGTGACAAATAAAATTTAACATAGGTAGTTTAATAATGGTTGGAGCTGGCTTGAATGGGTAATGAAGGAAAAACTTTAATACAAGTTTAACATAACAGCAAATTTACAATGTTTCGACAAGGTTTTGTCATCATCAGGTACATTTGCTGTTATATTAAACTTGTATTAAAGTTTTTCTTCATTACCTATTCAAGCCATCTCCAACCATTATTAGTCTCAAAGTGGGTTCCTTGTCATTGAAATAGGTAGTTAATCTTCCTATTAATAAACACAGTTATGTTTCGGTCTATTTCAACTCAGAAAGCAACTTGTGAAAATTTCATTAATCCTTTTTACTTTTATAATACAACTTTGGAAGAAAACAAATAGGTTATTCGCCTATCCTTTATACTTAAGCCTTTCTTACTTAAGCAAACAAAGCTTGATGCTTAAAAAACAGTGCACTAAACTTCTATACAAGTACTGCACCCAAATGCAACTAAATCAACTTACAGTCACCTATAAACCTTCACACTGAACTAAGGATTTTTTTTACTCTAAAAACCACATCCCAACTTTACTTCATTCATGGATTATTTACTTTTATGTGTGGAAACTGTAAGGCCACTTATATCAGTAAAACTAAATATCACTTATGTGTATATATCCATGAACACATCTACCTCAGCTATTCACACACACACTCAAAACTACTAATAAAATATTTTTCTTTATATAACTTCTAAGCTGTTACTACATGCTGCACAGACATACAATTTTGTATAGATACAGGAATCTCATAATTAAACAAGATATTCTGAATTTACTGTTACACTTCTGAGGAACTATATTTGTCCTAGTTTACTTCATATTTATTTTCAATTGTGTATATCTTTCATAAATAGTGTAATCTTTCCAATGTAAACTTTCTTTACTACACTGGATTATCATTTCTGTGGTACCATTACCATTCTTTCTCATTACAATTTAGAGTACTCAGAACTTTACAAGATAAAATTTCACTTCATTGAACCATTTAAATGTCTTTTATAAATATAAATGAAATGTTACCCAAAACATTAAAACTGTTAATGTCACTCTATTGTTCAGATATTGTTACAAGTATACATTTTCAAATTCCAAATGGAAGGAATGTGCCTACAATTTTTGAAGATTGGCTTTCCCACACAAGTACTCAGATGTAAATGATGCTAGAAATCATGAAACTCTGATTCTGAACTTGGTGAGAGCATATTCCTGAATTCCTATTATTAAAATTACAAAATAAAAATTTTATGCAATCAGTATACGATTTATAAAAAACAACAACAACAAAATTGTTCAAATTGTTGTCTTACGGTTTACTAGGCTTAACAATAACAAGAGTAACCGATACTGATACTCAGTGATAGGGTAACGTGACTCAACTGTGGTGTTGTAGGCGTAATAATAATATTAATAATAGCATTCTTTATTACGCGTACGATACAAATGCTATTGCCAAGGCTAGTCTCTAGTTATAACGTCATACATAGGTTATTAAGTATGACTAAGTCACTAGAAGTAGAATTATACTTTATTAGTTTATAGCCATAATACTTTTACGAAATATGACTACGTAATATCGTCGATGAATCGATTTAAAATCAATTATACACACCTATAAACATTTACTACGTATATTAGAATACCTTAATTTTAACAAAATACGTTAAACATACCTCCAACATAACTAACTTGTACATTATACTTATAATGAACAAACTATTAACGTTACTGTTAACACCCACATTAATAATATCGCACGCTGAATAGCGTAATGTTTGATAAATACCCGCTAGAGAGCGACACCTACATATATATGCTTTAGAAAATATTCGTTGGGTATATTTACTATAGATAATTATCGCAGTTTTTTATACCACTAGTGTTACTCATAATGCCAATGGATTAACTACATAATTAAAAATATTTAAAGCTTATCATTAAAAAATGGACAATAAATATTTTTTCTTTTTGCCGATTATAGGGAAAAGGAAATAAACCTCTGATATCTATGAGTACACATTCCTCTTTGCTGGTTGCTGCCATCTATTGATGGATATCTAAGTTTTTTTTCGTATAGTTGATGGTATGTGATGAAAAACACCATCCATCACATCTGTCAAGGCAA
Organism: Limulus polyphemus; assembly: GCF_000517525.1. Lineage (NCBI taxonomy): Eukaryota > Metazoa > Arthropoda > Merostomata > Xiphosura > Limulidae > Limulus > Limulus polyphemus. Next base: position 153,502 of record NW_013667591.1, read on the forward strand.
TGCAAAAATGGTTTTATTTGCAGAGATGATTTTATTCATAAATTATCGTAACATTAAAACAACACGTATATAATGGCACTAGACAAGGTTTTGGGTCCGAGCTTGCTAAACCAAACTATTTCAGTCAAGATCGCAACTATCTATCCTACCCAAACTTCAACAAAGAACTATTGGTTCTACTTTCCAGAGAAGAGCCTTGGATACTGATGGTCTCCAAGATCAAGCAAAGCAATCAATCGATTACTTCACTAAGTGGGCTGAGGCATACTCGTTGGTTGAGATTTAGCCACGGTCATGGGTATCCACAGAAATATTTTAAGGGGGGAGCAAGACATGTATGTAGGGAATCAGCTTTTGCAGTGTAATCAACAGATGAAAAGAATATGTATTACGTGGGCTTAAAAGCGAACACAAATTTACAGTTTTAGTCAAAATTACTAAAAATATTTAGTTTAACTACAGTTAAGTTTACAGCATATACATGCAGTTTTTTGTGAAATGTGAACGGGCAAATGCCCCTTCCTGCGGACACCCATGGTCACAGTCAATTGTTGATGTGTTAAAAGAGTAATGGATAGCATGTCTTGGCACCCCTAAAGAGATTAATACATACCATGGAACTAATTTAAACAGACAATTATTCTGTGAGATGTGCACAGTTTTAGGAGTGCTGAAGACGTGTAATTTACCTTATCACCCTCTAGTCAGATGATTTGGAAAAATAGGTGATACAGCCAGCCAAACATATGATTCTAAAATTTGTTCATCCCAGTCAAACCGATTGGGAACACTTGCTATGCATTATGATGTCATATTGTGCTTGTTTGTTTGTTTGTTTTTGGAATTTCGCGCAAAGCTACACGAGGGCTATCTGCGCTAGCCGTCCCTAATTAGCAGTGTAAGACTAGAGGAAGGCAGCTAATCATCACCACCACCGCCAACTCTTGGCTACTCTTTACCACGATAG
>NW_013667591.1:154602-160868 GCF_000517525.1 Limulus polyphemus
ATGTTTGGTGGGATGCGGATTCGAACCCCACGACCCCTCAGATTGTGAGTCGAGCGCCTTATCCACCTGGCCATGTCGGGCTTCATATTGTAGCAACATAACAATGGTAGACTGATTGCTTTCACCAGACATGCTCATGTTTGGGTAGGAACAACACTCCCTGTATATATGATGTTCAGGTAAGTGTATTCCTATTGCCACAATGTCCATAAGTCTATTTGGAGTGGCTAAGAATAACACTAGCATGTCACTGTATGTGCATATTAGTGTGAGCACCAATATCTAAGAAAGACTGCTGTGCAAAGAAGCGACGCTACAACAAAACAGTTGTTACACCTCCAGTCGTTAATTGATTTTCCGTAACTTCGTTCCGACGAAACTTTAGCGACACAAGTCCTTACTTAATAAAACTGGTTTATTCTTTCTGAATATAACTTTACCGATACACTTATTTTCAACAGTCGCTCTATAACAAACGTTTTAACAACGAACGTTAACTTCAACAATACTTTCTGACTGCAGTTCAATTACTCACTACCTACACACATTGTCACGTCACGCCGTGACCAGCTTATATATACCAGACCACCCCCAATCTAGCAAATGCTAGAGCACTCCCGAAGGAGCAGGATAGTTCTAGAAAACGGGTGGCATGATACTAGTCACGTGATCTCGCTGACGCAAAATAGTCAACGAAAGGACTTTCCAGTGTGGAGACTAGATCTGGTAGAGGCACATACCTGCAGCAAAGAAGTTATTTGGCTCCAGTTGGTTTGTTCCAAACCAAGTAATCATATAATTTGGTCCATTGACAAGGCCAGATGAGGAAACATCTGAAGAGGGGCTAGAAAACTTCACTTGTTGGCTTGATTCCGATGATGACTTCCTGATCATTATAGCTGGGATTAACTACCAGACCATTGGATGCATGGAAGGGACAATCATTAATTTCCAAGTTATCAAATGATGTTCACTTGCAATGTAAATACTGTATTGCATAATACATACTTGATTACCACAATTAGTTGTTTGGTTGAAAAACCAATGGCTGAAAGGGCCTTGCAACCATTATCAGGTATTGTTGTATAAACTACATTTTTGCGACTACCATTCGATTATCACTGCTAGAATGATCATCTGGTTGAAAGATCAATGATTGTAAACAGATAGTATTCTTTGATTTCTGAGCTACTGGGCGGCATTTCGCAGTGTAACGTATGCCTTGTAATAACAACTGACAATACACAATTGACTTTAGGTATTCCCATAGCCTAAAATCAACTAGACTATACACGATGAATAGTATTCACTTGATTGATTTTCGAACAAGAAAATAAACTTCCTAATAACCCTGTACATACACAGTTAAAAAAATTAAGGTATAATCAGCGTGTTATATATTATAAGTATGACAAGGCACAACTACAGTTATTTAATAATGTAAATTTCCTAAGTTCGTTTTTTTGTATCCAAAACAATTATCAAGAGGCATGCCGCGTGATCTAGCATACAAAATCCAATTGTATATAACACTGAAGGAAACACAACGTCTTCTCAGTTGGTAGTTTGAAAAAAAAAGCAGATAATGTTTGTGATATTTTGAGATGCACTGATTTTCCTGAAAAGTAATCAAGCGGGTTATTCAGAATAGGTCCGGCATGGCCAGGTAGTTAGGGAGCTCGACTCGCAGTCTGCGGGTTCGAATCCCCGTCACACCAAACATGCTCGCCCTTTCAGCCATGAGGGCGTTATAATATGACGGTCAATCCCACTATTCGTTGGTAGAAGAGTAGCCCAAGAGTTGGCGGTGGGTGGTGATGACTAGCTGCCTTCCCTCTGGTCTTCCACTGCTAAATTAGGGACGGCTAGCGCAGATAGCCCACGTGTAGCTTTGCGCGAATTTCAAAAACTAAAAAAAACTCTTCAGAATAACAGGTGGTTGGACAAACAATGTTATGAAGAGTTTTAACTGTATTCCTCGGCTTCGACTGATTTATTAAGAGTAAATGATACTGGACATGGTGTATAACAATGTGAAACAATAGTTATTTATTCACCAAAGCAATCAAGGACAACAAATGTGATGAAGGCCCCTTTACTTGATGTTTGAGGGCTCTAAATATAAGAGTAAATCTTTCTAAGTCTTCCTGAAGAGCTGCAGACTCTTTAAGAAGAATCTTTTACAGTCTGTGAAAACATGCCGTTATATACATAGGACAAAATGTTGTTCTTTCTTAGGCTTCATGGGATAACCATGTCATTGTTAATTATTCACATTGAAAAAGTAATGGAGGTAGTATCCTCAAGGTATCACCTGAACTGTCAGTGATGAAAAGATTACTGTCTACTTTCACATAGTATATTCAACTTTACAGATTTTTTCCAGGAGAAGGCACACGTGATACCTTGGCAAATGACCCAGACCACTAGATAACTAGAGCAAAAAAAACTCTGTGACTTTCTTGACTGATGTTTTATGTTCAAATTACAAACACTTAGTATGTCTGCATACTAATATGTGCGGTGGTCCAAAGTGAAAGTAAAACATGTCAGGACTTCAACAAAGACATTTAGAGGTTTCCATAATGTTGAGGGCAATAAATTGGCTAACAGCTGGTCAAATGCAACAAGTCCTTCCAATTTGGCTAAAAGTTTATTTCAGACCATCAATAGAGTTGGTTGGAGACAATGTCTGAACTATAAATACTTAAAGAGGTAATGAGGGAAGCTCTATAAAAAATAATGAAAGAAATGTATACTATACTACTCATATATATATATATATATATATGCATACACACATAAATATACTATTACCCCATTGATCAATCACTAGTTAGATCAAAATTAGTATTTAATAATAACTTCGTTCAAAACAAACTTTAGGAGGAAACTAGATACCAATTTTACCAACAGTTGATGGGGAGAATATTTGACAAAGGGAAAATACGTATAACAAACATACTCCCGTTGAGGCTAGATCAGTCAGTGAAATTTCACTAACAATATTTTCTCCCACGTGAATGATGTTTGTACTATGGGAGAATAAATTGATACTTATATTAACAATGGGCATTACATTCACATCCTTTCCCATCTCAGTTCGAGAACCAGCTAGAGATCTGGACAGAGACACCCATTGCTGAAAACTCTCAAAAGATTACTATTTGATATAAAAGGCTCGAAACAATTAGTGAGTCTCAGCATATACACCATACTTAACTGGTTAGCAACTTTCTGGCAGAAAAGGGTATTGATCAAATGGACTTGCCTTCTTGGTAACTAAACAAAGGTCCGATTTAACATGTGTTAGATGCTTCAGGAATATATGTGGAAGCATCTGATTCACCTCCAAAAAGTGTTCATGAACAGGAAGCAACTTTGAATAAGTGAATCATAATAACCCCTCAGCAACTCAATGATCCACTTTTATTAAGCTTGCCAGGTCTATGTAAGACTTGTATTAGTGTCAAAAGTGGTCATAAACCTTATTAACAATGTTTTTTTTTATCAATAATTTACTGAGTTGCAAAATATATAGTTTCAAATAAACAATGGTGGAGATAAACTCTAGTAGTAGACATTTACGTATCAAATCACATGATTAGTTGCTATGCACATGTTTTGCATAAAAATACTCCCAGGGATATCATTGGCATCATTTTGTAACTGTAGTTGTGCCTTGTCATAGCTAAAATATTGAAAAGCCCAGATTATTCCTCTATTAGTTTGAGTGCAAATAGACTATTCTTATAAAGATTATTGGCGAGTTAGAAAATATAGAAATTGAGTAACATTCTTCATGGATGGTCTAGTTAACTTTGACTGTGGGGTTCCTTAAAGTCAGTTATGTATTGTAGAATGCCTTCTACTTTGATGGACTTGGCAGATGCCATCCAATAACATGTAGCCAGCCATGTTTTTATATTGGATAGCTTCATTCAACTGTTTGTTATATCATCCCAAGAATGCAGACCATGGTGACCACGTTGATCAGATGCAGCGACTACAGATAAATGCATTGGTATGTTCACCAATAAGTATTGCTCTATAACAATTAGTATTCATTTTAGTGATTTTCAAATATGCCAAGAAACTTTATGAAAATTCTGTTTATATATAAAAGGGCTATTCACTTATACATTTGTATCTTAAATCTACAAAAGCTACAAATACTCTTAACGTCAGAGAAAAACAACATTATTACAGCAATTTTTCTTCAGGGTACCATCATTTTCACGCACAGAGATCTCAGTTCAATAGATGAGTTAAATGATTAGTGAAGTTGTTTTGGATTGTGTTTATTGTTAAACACAAAGCTACACAATGAGCTATCTGTGCCTTGCCCATCGCGGGTATCGAAACATGAGATTTAGCATTATAAACCTTCAAACTTACCAGGGCTAATTAGATCGGTAAGACAAGCAAGTTTGTCCAGTCAACCTTCATTATTGGTCAGTAAAGACTTCTGATAAGCTAATATCTAGACATTGATGGATATTAAATTCAGATGATACTTTGATCCAAGAAGCTAGCCATTCAGTAAATCAGCCAGGTAATTATTAATGTGTTATATAACAGTTGTATTGATTATAAGACCTGATGTAGTAATAATGGCATTGAAGGACTTGACTGAATGTGGCTGAATGGGTTTGCTGTGATTCTAATTCTAATGATAATGATTATTCAGTCATCTTTCTCATGAACACAGCCACTAATTTTTAGTGTGTCTGAAAGCTTGTGAGTATGTGTCAGCTTCAATTCTTTGCTTGTTACCTAGCTAGCGTTACCAGGAGATATGCCCAGTTTCATTGCAATGCGTTTATTTGTGTGATTTTAGAGTCTGTTGCTGTCCCAAATAGACTGTTGTACGTGTCTTACTGCTTTTATTGAGAACACTGAGGACTTCTTGAAATGTTGTTCTTAGCTTTCCATCGTTTTACTGTTTTGATATGTGAATATCTTTCCCCGAAAAGGGCTGTAACACTCCCCCCACATATATATATATGATTGTATATATTAAGTGGTTCGTGTTCTGTTACTGCCAATTAAAAATAGCGCTTCGCACTTTGGGGCCGTGGGTGCATTATAAGAGTAATGATGAAATCCATCTATTCGATTTGGGTAGCCCGAGAGTTGCCAGTGGATGGTGTTGGTTAGCTCTTCCATCAAGTCTATCAGTTCAAAATTAAGAATGGCTTGCGCAGATAGTCCTCGAGTAGTTTTACGTGAAAATCAGTAAACAACAGTAACAATAAAACGCATACATGAAGACAACTAAAATAACACAAATTTCCAGAAACTAGTAAAACAAAATAAAAAAGATAAGTAGAATTGAGCTAATAATAACAAAACCAAAATACAGTGGATAAAAGTCAAAATTTACAAGATAAAAAAATAACTTAAATTAATTATTTGTTGTTGCCTTCGTAATGCAAAACAACACAATGGGTTATCTGCACTCTATTCTCTGTGGGAAATTGGACTCCGGATTTTAGTGGTAAGTCCGTAAACTTACCACTGACCTACCGGGGGACCCCAAATAAATTAAAATCCAATAAATACAAAAGACATTAAAATTAAATGAACTAAACCCAAATTAGAATACAAACGCAAAATAAATAAAACTAAATCACAAAATAGCATAACAGTCGACCAGTCATAAATAAAACCAAAATCAAGAACAAAACAAAATGTTAGCAAATTAAAAAACAAATTCGAACATAATCTTTAAGTAAGTCGAAACTCAAAACATTAAATAAAAGATAAAAGACATACAAACACAATTTAAACATTAGAAATGAAGCATAAGGTTCAAACGGTCAAACCGTAATAAAACATAACATAAAACAATTATAATACAAAATACAAAAATAAACCACAATGAAAGAAAAAAGCACAGTTTCTACAAAATTGAAGATACAATATTTATAATCCACTGATCTTGGAGCGATGTAGGCTGATCCTCTGTCTGGACGCTTCTCCAGACTATGATGGTTGTTTTCCTCAGGACTCCTCTGCTACTCAACCATCTCCCATTCAACGTGCTAGCTGCATATCATGGTCTTAACTTCACAAAATTTCTAATCGGTTCTTCACAAAAATTGTAATTGGTCCTCCAAAAATTCTAAATGGTCGTTATAAGGTATAAATACACCACTTCAAAGACACACACACACACACACACATATATATATATATATATATACTGAGTGGTCACAAGTAAATAGACACCTTAATTTTTCGTCTATTTAACTGTATTTATG
>NW_013667591.1:161687-166791 GCF_000517525.1 Limulus polyphemus
AATTCATGTGGATATGACTGAAAATTTTCATTTTTTCTGAAAAGGTGGTGTTTATTTACTTGTGACCACGCCGTGTATATGTTAATCCCATTTTATCAATTCAAATGTGAATTTTTTAAAGAACGATACAATTGCAAATACATATGCATATATGTATGTAATATTATGAAAAACTGTTTGGTTGAAAACAACAGTTTTTGGCTATACTGCTCTTGCAATGTTCATAATCTTTATATTAATCCAGATAAACACAAAAAATATTGTTACTTGATATTATTATTTTAATACGTACAAAGAGGTAAGATATTTCTCCATTGAGATGTTACTTTTCGTTACACTTCATTTGGATCGATCCACCCATTCACATGATTCATGAACCTCCTTTTCATTTCAGATATTATAGAGATTTCTCATAATGATCCCCAGGGCTCCATTCGAAAGATTTAAGTAAAGAATATACTTTCACGACACGAAAACACAATTACGGTTTAGGAAAAAAAAAGTACAGAAATGCACGTTTGATGACAAGTTAAAATATAAAAACTATCTTAAACTTCTAATCAGTACTGTTGGGCCGATTAGATTATTGTTTTATTTTCTTACTCTAGTTGGTCTAGGCGCCTCTTAGCTGGTCAAAGCCGAATAAACGAAGCGAATTTCGGATCCTAATGCACATCGCATCTTTAAGAGGCAGGACAATCGAACAATGTGTCAGCCGGTGACGCCTTTTCAGACGCATGTTAGATGGTAAGCCAATTCACATGATTCCTGGTTTCATTAACAAGTCAGAGTTATAAACTCCAAGTCAACTCAAACTGTGATAGGTAAAAATTTCAGCAAACAATCTAAGGTTAAAGGTCACGATCAGTCAGGCTCCAAAGCGACTCGTTTGGACAGAGATGTAGTCTACGTGCTATGTTCCTTACGTCATCCATTCCAAATTTGATAACGAGGTACCCAGTTTTTAGAAAATAAGAGTTTTTAGACGGCTTGACTGGGCAATGAAAAACTTTATTATCAATGTACGACGTTTCGACAAGATTTTGTCATTCTCAGGTACAAGTAGTTTACAGAGATACACGAGTATATATACAGTACAGAACAAAGAGGTCACATGACCGGATATTGCTTTACAGTCTAATATAGGTATCTTGGTATCCCCGGGTGTTGATTTAAGGTGGGGCTGTTTTATTTGATTAAGACCAGCCTAGAAGATCTATCCAGAAGACTAGTGATTCACTATACAAAAGAACAACAGCAACAACAAAAAACTACCACCTTATACAGCAACCAACAACAAGAAGAAATCCAAAATTCCGACCACCAGAATTTTATAATAGGTAACAATAACAAAATGTGGTTTCCTGAGGTTTCCCCAAAACTGTATCTTAAAGAACTTTTTCAAAGAATTCACTAGCAAAACCATTAATGTAGTTAACTAGACTCGTAAACTGAGAACCAATCTCACAAACAACGAGTTAAATTTCATCTACAATCTGAAAAAAATACCAACATTAAAATTTTAAAAGCTGACAAAGGCAAAACTACTACAATCATGAACAACAAAGAATACATCGACAAAGTGAACAATATCCTTTAAGACAATAAGAAATTTAAAGCCATCGTAAACAATCTAATAAACACACATGAAAAACAACTAAACAAAACCCTGTTACAAATGAAGAAAGACCATTTGATTACTAAACAGTTTTATTTTTATCTAATGAAAACTGACTCACACACACCATAACTTTATTGCATTCCCAAACCACACAAACAAGACTGCCCTATACGATCTATACTATTCACTTGTGACTCATTTAACTATAATCTTGGTAAATACATAGCCTGGGCCCTCACACCTTACATAACTTCTGCAGGTCCCTTTTTAAAGATGCCTTTAACTTCAGAAACACATTAAACCAACTAAACCCCAAAGCTTTAATGGCCAGCTTTGACGTTGTATCACTTTTAACCGAAGTTCCTGTCAAAGAAGCCTGTAATGTTGCAATTGATCTCTACAATAATGATCCCAATCCTTTAATTCACATCCCCAACACACTTTTCGTTTCCCTTTTAAAATTCACAACAACAACAAAATCCAACTTCATTTTCAACAACAAAATCTTTCTTCAAACAGATAGTTTAAGCATGGGCAACCCTGTTTCACCCGTTCTTGCCAACAAATTTATGGTCCAGATCGAAGCACAAGCCATACAATCCGTACTTTATCCTTCCCTATACTGGTACAGATATTTCGACGACACTTTTGCCGGTTTCACTTCTATAGAACACATAAACACTTTTTAAACACATAAACTCCATTCACCCTAACATTAAATTCCACATGGAAATAATAAACAGTTGTCTTTTCTTAACCTAGACATTATCAGACATTTCAAAAAATCCCCTGGAATTCCGCACACGAATCCAAACAAAAAATTAATGTACTAAAAAATCTTATACACATAGCTTCAAGACTTTGCTCAACTGAGTACTTAGATGAAGAATTCAACTCTATAAAGCATTCCTTCATTCACACCAACAAATTTCCACTAACCATTATCGAAACATTTCCACACAACCATCAGAACAAAAACCTCAAACTCAACTTACAAACAAAATTGACACTAATACACCAAACAACAACAACACAACGTTACATTGCAGTTTATCATTTATCCCTGACATCAGCTCAAAAATAATAAAAACTTAGATAAAACTTGCCATCAAACATAAAATTCCCGTTGAAGTCAAATTCACCTAAAACTTGGCACTAAACTAAAATCATTATTAAATAAAAATTACATAGAATCAAACAATCCCAACGCCATTTATAAAATATCGTGCAATAACTGTCCAGAATTTTACATCGGAGAAACAAGTAGAAAATTGGAAACCAGATTCACTGAACATAATGTAATAAAAAACCTCCCATGTTTACCACCATTGCAATTAAAAAAAAACACAGTATATCCATGCAAAACACTGTAATTTTAAATAAAGAACCTAACATCAATATACGAAAAATAAAAGAAGCTATCTTAATTCAGGAAAACAGCCCCACCCTAAAATACCTTAACTATGCTGTGAAGCAATCTCTGGTGATGTAACCTCTTTTTTCGTACTGTATATATATTCACTTGTCTCTGTAAACTACTTGTACCTGAGGATGACAAAATATTGTCGAAACGTCGTATCTTTATAATAAAGTTTTTCATTACACAGTCAAGCCGTCTCAAAACTTTTATTCATTCCAAACGTACTCGTCACCGTTACGTAGGAGCGTGTTTATTCCAAGCACCAACGAACATACCACACATATTATAGAGCTTGGGTAACAAATGTGCAGTGTTTCGACAATCATGACAACAGACACCATCAGCTATCTCATATACACGTGAGTTCTTCCACCACTGTCTGGTTGTCATAGAGACAAACTCAGGAAACACACTGAAACTGAAATTGAGCCAATTCCTTTACAGGTGGTGACCAAATCATCTAATCTTAAAGATTGAAATATTGTAATTGCTTTGTTCACTACTCTAACTCGCTTTTTGATAAAACTTAATCATATTCTGAATAAATAAGCAATATGAAGTCAGATTTCACAAATGAATTGAGAACTGTATTCGTGAAGTCCACACATCAATATTTAAAATACTACACTCAAGTGTAGCGAGTTCATGAGTTACGACAACCTTGTTCCGAAATAATATTGAGACAAAATATTCAGTGATGGCTGACCAAGTTTGAAAATTGTTCAAGCACATAAGTAAACCACATTTCTGTTTTGAAAACAAAACAATCAATCGTGATTTGACCTTTTAATTATAAGAAAGTTACCTAAGCTAAGAGTATCTCAGATATCAAATTAGAATACATTAAATCCCTAAAACTCCTAAAAACAATGGGTTCATGTTTTTCACCTGGCGTATTTCTATCAGTGAAAAATCACAACTTAGAGAAATCTAAGTTCGGAAACAAACTGTATATATTATTTATATGCATTAAGAAAACATAGATCACGCCATATTTCATTTTTGTCTAAGTTAATCACTGTAGATTTCCACAAAATTTCAAGCCACTATTTTATTAGACTGAAAAGCGCACTTTCGTATATTTCACATTCTTATACATAACTAAATATTAATAGACTAGTTGAAATAAAAAACACGCTCATGCTGTTCACTTGCGAATCCATTTTCACATATCACGCACATTTTTCTGATACAGCATTAGCATTTTTTGGCAGGAAATAGTCGCATGTTCCAAGACTGCCGTAGCATTGTCATACTTTGCATGTTTATTGTGTTTTGCACAATATGTGATTACTTTTGACCTCACAAATTATAACCCCTCTTTTCAAACATTCTGCCTACGGATCTGCATACTAATTAATCAACACGCACTTGTATACTACATCACTGTTCAGTAACGAGCTCGGTTTCCACGGCAACTGATGTCACTATCAGTCACACTTTCTATGTGTGCGGAAAAGACATTAACCACCATTTTATTGACACTAGCCACCACTTTAAAGACATTAAGCACCACTTATAAGACACTACACATCACTTTAAAGACGCTAAGCATCACCTTAAAAACACTAGCCACCCCTTTAAAGATGTTAACCACAACTTTAAGGCCACTAGCCACCACTTTAAATATACTACCCGCCAGTTCAAAGACACTAGCTACCATTTTAAAGACACTTACCCCCACTATAACGACATTAACTACTACTTTAAAGAGTCAGAATTACTCCAACTCGAACTGTATCACGTAAATAAGATCAATCACAGATAGAAATAAGCAAAAATGGCCTATTCTGCTATAAACATTCATTCAGATCAAGTTCATGATGTCATCTGTTAGGAAGCGAGAATATATATATATATATATATATATATATATATATGTGTGTGTGTGTGTGTGTATATATGTGTGTGTCCCTTGGAAACGTGTTCAGACCAATCAAGAAGGTGCACAAAGGATGACAGCAAAATTGCTTTTGCTGGCACAACGTATCAATCAGCACAACTTCCTTATTATTGCCATAGTGATGATATGATGTATGATACAACATTTTATCATCACATCT
>NW_013667591.1:167012-170196 GCF_000517525.1 Limulus polyphemus
AAACGTGTTCAGACCAATCAAGAAGGTGCACAAAGGATGACAGCAAAATTGCTTTTGCTGGCACAACGTATCAATCAGCACAACTTCCTTATTATTGCCATAGTGATGATATGATGTATGATACAACATTTTATCATCACATCTCATCATGTTCTTAGCCACCAGACATGGCCTTGGGGCATCATCAGTGTGCTTTACCAGCTTGGATAGCTCCTGACTAACTCCAAGATCTGTAGGGTCATAATGAGGTGCTGCTTGTTCTTCCTGATGGTGTTGTAATGAAGTATGTCAAACTTTATTCATCACATGCATCCTGCCATTCTCCTTTTCCAAGGATGATTTGAAACAGCATCAGCACTTGGAATCATTAATGTTAACTTTGCTGTTTTATACAGAACATTCCATTAAACATTGGATGTTTTGAATACTCAAAGCCACCTCGACCCTCATCTACTGCCCTGTACTCCAGCATATAGGATATAGACACCCATGAAAATCTAGTGAGATGTCCATCAACCTTTTGGCCCACAGAACAGGTTTAAAACTCAGACATTACTCTCCCTATTATCAACAAACCTCAAGGTCTAATAGTGTGCATCTTCTGAACCTTGTCATATTCTTATATCTAGTCCTCATTTCAGTCATGGCTTCCTCCTCTCCACAATAAGTACTTTTGGTCACGAAAAGTGTCCTTCTTTAATAGAGATTATTAAGCATTACAGGTACCAAAAATCAAACGTAAAATGAACCACCTTCAAGATAGACTTTTCAATAATAAATCCTGATCAATGCACCAAAATGTTACTTTTCATTTAGTCTGTTGTGTTCAACTATGCTGATATCCAACAGGTAAATTTAAAGCATCTCCAAAAACAGATTTTCTAATTGCTATGCAGAGAATACATCAAACACAGACAGTAAAAGAAAGAAGCAAACACCAATGAACAAGTGAAATGAAATATTATCATTTTCCTTTGGCACTAATTGGTTTCTGGGGTGAGAGGCTTTTCCAACACAAGAGAAAGACAGAAAAGTTTTATTTTTCGTGGGTGTGATACAAAGACAAGAAGAATTCTGATTTACTGCACGAATTCAAACAAAAACATTAGATTGTGGTACACCAGAATCTAATGCTATATATATCACTAACCATGGGAAACAGCACTTATATGGAAGAAAATCTCCTGACTCACACCAATTTGTGTAAGATTCTGTGTTACCTCTTGAGATACGCTAGAGTAAGTAATGATCATAAGGTATGACGAAAACGTAGGTTGTTCAGTACATTTATACGTAAGTATTTCAAAGGATGGGGTAGCTACCTTTCACATAGGGAAATGGTAAGTAATTTGTATAATGTATTTCTTTTATGAGACACTTAAAGTTTATTTTCAGTGAATCTCTAAAACCCATTTATTTATTCTAAGAATGCAAAACATAACAATTAATACATATTAAGAAAGAACCTGTTTCTAGATTAGCATTTTTTGAAACATTTATAATATATAAATAATTAAGATGCCCACCCTTGAACCAATTTCTACATGGTCATATATACGCAATGAAGTTTGGAGGGCATTGACATAATATGTGTGTCAATCATACGTCATCAACACCAGGGGGCTTGTTTGTATGTGTGCATTTCTAGGGGACATAATAAGATTACAGGGTCAACATAAGGGACATGTTGCTATTATAAAAAATCTTGAAAATCTCCGTACATCCCACGATGTGACGCCTGAACCTGCACCACCGAGAGCATGACCCAATTTAGACAAGGTATAGGAAGCACTTACAGTATGTAACAGCAATAATGGAAAGTAATTATAATCGTGATTTAAAAAAAAAAAGAACAATTGTGTAGGTATGACCTAAAAAAATGAAAATGTCACGTGTTTTATGACGTTTACCTTGAATTATTGAAGTGTGCTGTAAAAAATCCTTGAAAATCTCATTACATCACAAGATGTGTCACCCAAACATATATAATTTGAGATATTTAAATTGTATGTAAGTAATGAAAAAAAAAATTGAAAAAAAAGCCTAGTCTACTCAGGCCATTGAATGACAATGTGTTGTTGACAACAGTTTCAGCTTGCCATGCTCATCATAACGCAGATAGTTTTACGTAAATTGAATGAATAAAATATATAAGCACAAAACCAACATAATACATATTCTTTCTTTATTATTCAACTGTTCACATAACACCGTATGAGTTTTTCTACAACCTTATCAAGCCTAAAGTGAAAAACTGAAACTAGATACCCGACCTTTTACATCCACACCCCAACTTACTCTCCTCCCTCCCTCTCTTGCATTGTGGAGTCATCTATGATTCATTATATGATATATTTATCCAGTGTTTTCCAGATATTAAAATAACGATTTGTGGTAAACGAATATCTCTGAGAAACAATGTTTATATTCTCTTTCTGGGAGAAATTTTTATTTACATGGAATTTAATTTTATTATGAAGATATATGTTACTTAGAGTATATTGATTAAAGTTTGTTCGCTTCTTGTTAAGCACATAGCTACACAATGGGTTATCTGTGCTCTGTCCACCACAGGTATCGAAATCCGAATTTTAGCTTTATAAGTCTGCATACTTTCCGCAGAGCCACCAGGGGACATAGATTAAAGACATTCCATGAGGGACAAACACAAGAAAAATAATAACTCCAAGAAAAAATTCAGAAAACTGGCAAAATAAGTTCTGTATTTTAGTTTTTTATGTCTCTTGTAACTTTAAATCTAGCATGGGAAAACTTAACTAATTTCGTCGGTTTTAACTATTCATTACAAAAACAATTCAATCCCAAACCAATATTTAATGTTTTCATGATGCTAAATAGTTTAAATTTGGATAAAACGTTTTTGATTTCTTAAAGTTGGCACAGTTCCGTTTCTTTATTGCTTATGACAAATGCAAAATTATGTACTACAAGCCTAACAGAAATGCTCGTTTCAATGGTGTTGGTTTGTGTGTTGTTAAACACAAAGCTACACAATGGGCTCTCTGTGTTCTGCCCACCGCCGGATCGAAACCCGATTTTTCGTATTATAAGCCTTCAGACTTACCACTGAATTACCGGAGGGATATTAAGAGGGGGGGGGGGAGATCTGTACATATTACTCTTATATTTGGAAGAGTTTAACGTGGTCATGGTTTTCATTAGG
>NW_013667591.1:170217-174292 GCF_000517525.1 Limulus polyphemus
CGTTAGGGTCTATAGGGTTTTTTCTAAGTTAGGGTACGTTAGTAAAGTTACGGTAAAATTTACTTAAACCGATTTTACTTAAAAATTAGTTAACTAGGTCTTATCAGTTATGTATGTATGTATATATATATATATATTGCATTTAAAGAAAGACAATTGCATATTTGTTTATTCTATTGAAAACAACAGTTTTTGATCACATCACTTTTGGAATGTACACAATCTCTATGTTCATCCAGTTAAACACAAAAATAATGTGACTTGAGATGACTATTTTAATACTGACAAAAAAGTTAATGTATTTTTTTCTATTGAGAAATTAATATTCGTCACACTTCGTTGCGATCGATCCAACATTCACATGTTTCCGAACTTCCTTTTCATTTCAGACGTCATAGGGATTTTCCATAATGTTTAAAAATAAGCCAGGAATCCCCAGAAAGCTACAGGCTCCATTTGGGAGATTGAAGTAAAGAAGATACTTTCACGATATGAAAACACCTATATTTTAGGGAAAAAGAATAGAAATATACATTTCATGACAAGGTAAAATAGGAAAAATGTTTACATTTCTAACCTATTATATTATTTTTTGGTATTCCAGTTCGCCAATGGGCCTCCTCGCTAGTCAGGGGTTATTAACTAACTCCTACCAAAATTCAATAAATTAAGTAAAATAAAATTCAATGCAAAATTAAGCATAACACGGTAAATTTGACACTAACTGAATTGAACAGCATGTAATAAATAAAGAAATATAACGAAAAAAAAACAAGACAGAATAAGATCAAGATCAGCAAAATTAAATACAAAAGAACGTAAATAAGCTTGTTAAGTGTAACTCACAGTGAACTTGGCAACTGTAGAAACTTATAAGTGAATTTTTGAAACTTTGTAGAATGAACAGGAACTGCCTGTTGTAGAAACACAAGTGTAGAGGACGACATTTCGAAAGTTTTTCGTCTTCAGGTCAGTGGATGGTGGTTGTGCCTGGCAGTTATTTTGATGTAAAATTAATTAATTTGAAAGAAATAATTAATCATCAAAGGTGTTCGAGGATTAATCAATCGTCCTTCACCCTGCGCAAGACTAAAGATTATAAATTGTGATCTGTTCGAGCCAAGTGGGCTGATTTTAACTGGGCTGTAGTTGACATACATATACACAAATACATAAAAAAAGGTCATTTCATGTTGTTTGTTTGTTCCTGGCAGTTATTTAGATTTAAAAATAATTATTTCCGAATAAATAATTACTAATCTGGGGTGCTCGAAGATTAAACAATCCTCCTTCACCCCGCTCGTGGTCTAAGAATATGGGCTTAACTTGAGAAAACAGGAAGTTAATGCAAACAAGGTATGTAAATTTAAAAAGGATAAACGTAAGAGTAATGGTAAAAATAAAAAGTGAAGAGCAAAGTAGGCTAAACTAAACTAAACGGCTGATGTCGGACTGATGGTTCATCAGGGCGGCGGGGATCTAAAAATCCTACGCTAAGAATTTAATATGGGGGAAAATGGAGTACCACGAGAAAACCCACTTTCACTAGAAACGACCAATTCGTTACCAGTGCCCGGTTAGAGAGAAGAAGTGGGGAAGGCAAAGTGAAGTCCGGTGATGGGGGCTGATTAGCTTCTGAATGAGTTGTGGAGTCTCCTGATGTTCGCCATGGTTTTATTATGGGACCGGTTCAGGTTCCGAGCAGGTAGTAAAGGTGTGGAGTCCTCGGTGTCGTTGGTGAGTGGGCGGAAGGCACAGAAAGGTTCGTCAGGTAGGTAGAGATCGGGGGAGGTGTCAATTACTAGGGCGTTCGGTGAGCTTGACGCCGATGATTTAGTAGAAAGTGGCTTGGAGCTGGGAGGCGGGTTGTTGGTTTACTGATAGGTGTCGTTGGTAGCTGTGAAGACTTGTGGCTGGGTCTGGGTGTCTTTTTTTCTCCTATTAGTGGTGGTTTGGGTTGACATATCTTGTGATTTGGGAGTAGGTGCGGTTTGAGTAGCTTGGTCTGTTGTATTAGGATGGGCAAAAAAACAAAACAAAAACTATGCGTGGCAGTAATTTATCATAGTTTGAAGAAAGAGGGAACGAAGTTCTCTCTTCCCAACTGGGGTGCTCGGGAACGTTCGTTCCCCTTCAACCCCGCGCGTGTACTGTTTTACTTCGTGGTTTTTGATTTAATCTGCAGTGTCGCGTTGAGTCGTTGGTGGTTGTAGTCGGGAAGCCGTGGAGGCGGACGGAAAGGCCCGAAGCAGCTTCGTGAAGTTCGGCGTCGGTTGTCGGTGCGAAGAGAAGGACCAATACTGTCACCAAGCAACGAGTTTCCATTTTGTTATTTAAAATACATGTTTATGTTTCAAATTATTCAAAATTAGGACTTACGCGTAGAAAATTTTGTCTATAGCATAGGTTTGAAGTTATATTTTAGTTTTTAACTTTACAAATATGGGCAGTAGAGTTGTCGGTCTTTATAGTATCCTGGTGAATTGTGGAGAACGTGTTATGATTGGTTGCTTTAACCCTGTTTCTGATTGAAGGAGAGATTTTCTGTAGATTCAACCAATGGTAGCCACAAGTTACTCACCCTCTAATCCGGAATCTCTATTTAGTGAAGGTTTAGTTGTGATATAATAACATTATTCTTTAATGACTCTTCGCCCGCCTCCACCGACTTTCTTCACGACTTACCGGTGAGTCTATGACTATCAACTCTTTTTTTTTTCCCCACTGGCTTATTCTGCAAGCACAACTTAAAACTAAATTCATTAAAACAATTAAATCTCTAGTGCGGGGTTGAAGGGGAACAGAAGTTCCCGAGCACCCCAGTTGGGAAGGGCAGACAAACACAAAGTTTGTTTTCCTTTTCTTTCAAACTAAATAATTGTCACGTTTAGTTTTTTATGGTTTAATTTTTTCTTGTCTTCCAAAATTTGTCTGTGTCGATGATTCTATTTTTTTTTTCACAGTTTGTTTTGTGTCCAGTTGACATGACGTGTTCTGCAATGGTTGGATTTTGTGTTTTCATGATTCTTGTACTGTCTTTATGTTATTTTATTCATGTCGCAAATCTTCTTACCGTTTCTCCAATGTATGTTTCGATGCAGGAACACGGAATTTCATAAATGACGTTTCTGTGTTTCTCACTGGTAGGTTGCTGTTTGTTTTTTTTTACCAGAATGGACCTTAATGTCTTCTATGTTGAATTTAATGGCTATACGTTTGAGCTTTTTCACTTAAATTTTGCAGGTAGGGGAGGTAAATGGTAGTAGTGGTATTGTTTTTCTGATGTTTTCTTTCTGTTGTGGTCTTCTTCAGGGAGTTTTTGATGAAGGAGGAGGTGTAACGATTCTCCTTAAAACCCTCTATGATCTTTTGGCGTTCTGTTTCGATAGATGTCTTATCGCAAATGTTTTCTGCTCTCTTGTTTAGGTATTGGATTATACCACGTTGGATGATAGGACTGGAAGTGTAGGTATCTGTTCGTCTTTACCCATTTAAGCTTTGGCTGTCATGTACCATAGGTGGTGCACAAATAATCAACTGATCATAATATTTAATTTTTTTTCCAGTCTAATCTTACCGTTTTTAGAAAAATTATGAATATTTCACAGTTTTTGGGCATAAAAAAGGGACATCATATAAAATAATCACTACTGTGGATGATAATAGTTCTATCCTTATTATATTACAATCTTCATAACAGTTTTTTTTTATTTATGAAAGAAGTCTCAATTAGTGCTTTTTTATTTCAATTACTCACAATGAAAAATTTAGATGTAATTTTGAAATAAAAAGTGATTTAATCATGTAAATTTGTTTTACTTCAGTTGTTCTTTTAACATGGCATTCGTACTCCATCAGTGGTACACGATGGAAGGCATGGCTTTATTATAGCCGTCCGTATAAAATAAGTGCTTCATATAGGACTTTGGAGATATGAGGTACAGTTATATCTTATGGGTGCTGTGTACCAGAAAACATGCATATGAACCACCGGTGGCACACGATGTTATGAACGTATTAGTTTGTTTGTTTGTTTTGAATTTCGCGCAAAGCTACACAAGGGCTATCTGCGCTA
>NW_013667591.1:174417-203966 GCF_000517525.1 Limulus polyphemus
GGCGAGCATGTTTGGTGTGATGGGGATTCGAACCCGCGACCCCCAGATTACGAGTCGAGTGAACGTATTAAAGAAACAAACTCAGATTTATACTATACTGAAAAACAAACAAAAAGAAACTAAATTGAATACTACAAGAAAAAGTCCAAGTAAGTTTGTTTGTAATTAAGCACAAAGGTACACAATGGGCTATCTGTGCTCTGCCTACCACGGGTATCGAAACCCGGATTCTAGCGTTGTAAGTCCGCAGACATACCACTGGCTTCCAGGTAAGTAGTAATGAACTTAATTAAAAATTAAAGTGAACACAATCCATTAGTTGATCATAAACATAAATAATTATCAACTTAATAAGCAAATAAAAAATAAATTTTAATAAGATAACACAAGGCTCCTTACAAATGAAGCACATGTAATGAAAATAAAGAACTGAATATTGATATTGGATAAAAAACAAAACAAGTATAACAACTAAATTGTACTTGAATGAAATGAAAAGTTTCACAATACAACCCTGAAAAATATGAAATATAATATATCACAATGGAACTAAGTATAAAATAAAATAAATCAAACTACACAAATATGTATATTTACAAAAGCTCTCTGAATCATGGGGTTGAAATTACGTCTTCAAGGGACGACAAAAGGTTGTCGAATGTTTTCATAGAACTCTTCCTTTAGAGTTATTTGTTGTTCTGGATGTTTCTTTCTTTAGATGGATAATCTTCTCTTGAATGAGATGCTCATTCTCAGCTGAGAGCTTTCGGCCTTTCTTAGTTTTTCTGGATCGATAGTCCAGGTCTCGCTGGCACAGAGAACAGGCCTCTGCTCATCTGACATATGAAATCTTGTGGTCCTTCTAGAAGTAAATACGATTCAGAGGCACCGGAAGCGAATTACATTGGTGGGGACAAGGAATCATAATAAAATGTCACCAAAGTAAACAACTAAGACTATGTCTATTTCCACTTTTCTAGACATGTTACGAGAGATGTGCAAAGTAATGCCTATAACATTTCTATTTTTTATTTTTTGAAAGTTGAATACAACTACTGATTATTATTGATAGAAAGAAACAATCAATTGAAATAATTATTTTATTTAAACAATAAATGTTTCACTGCGCATGCTTGTTGCTATTATTACTTGTGAAACATGTGGCAACAATCACGTTGAAAAAACAAATTATGCCATGATGCAAAATTACAAAAGTCTATTGTCAGATTGTTGACGAACACGTACTTATGTGCTTGTTTATAAGCATTATCTGCGTATCTTAGTTTACGCAGATTGTAAGTCTATTAAATTCACTGCCTACAATGAGTGCGCACAACACCCAAATTAGTAAAGACCAGCCACAATGTCATTGCTTGAGTTAACACTAACCTAACAGTCGAAATATTTGACTGTCAAGAAATATTGATGGGAGATAATATAGATCAATAAGAAAACATTCAAAGAAGATTTATAAAAAAATTTACTGATCAAATTATAGATTGGTCAAATGCTCCACATGTCCCATCAGTTCCAGAAACTTTGTAATCCCCTCCCTGTTCTAGGTCATGGTGGAACAACCCTCTACCAGATACTTCCGTGTCTTAACCGAGATGATAGTAAAAAATTCAGCCAAAGTCGAGTTTCCAGAAAGTGTCAGTGATGGCAGGGCTGCCAAGAAGGTAATCGGGACTGTAATCATGTTACTGTTTGCTGACACTACATATGAGGAAGGTAATCGGGGCTGAAGTCATGTTGTTGTTTGCTAACTATATGTGAAGAAGATAATCAGGACTGTAGTCATGATGTGTTTTTTTTTGCTGACACTTTATGTTCCCAAAAACATTGCTTCCCGTTACAGAGATGAGATTCCCAGGTTGACTGATCAGTTGATGAAAACACCATACTCTGCACTAAACAGGAAGTCTTCCCTATCATATTGTTGCAGTGAAAGTAATGCTATCACTGAACAAAATTTTTGAAGAACAAAAATGAGTAATTCCCTTTAACTAAGACCAATAGTTTCGAAGATTGGTACTAACAAGCATAAGTTATTGGATTCCGGGTTGATTTTATTTGTATGTATACAAGTAAGGAATGCACATCGAGAGACAGTTTTGAGTTTTCTAATTCAGTACAGAATTCGAAGTTTAATGAAAAGTCTATATTCGTAGTTTTGATACTGAAACTGAGCCCGTATTTACTAATATCGTGCCCCAGTGGCACAGCGGTAAATTTTCGGGCTTATAACACTAGAAACCGGGTTTAAATACCCGTGGTGGGCACAGCACAGATAGCCCATTGAGTATCTTTGTGCTTAACTACAAATAAACAAACTAACTAATATCGTAATATCCCATTATAAGTAACTATTAATTTATATATACAGCTGGTATGTTATTCTAGTGATATTCTATTTTAGGTTTCACTGAACATTTTTTTTTCTCTTCCAAGCTTTAGTCCTTTGCTGCAAAGAAACTACATTTTGTGTTTAATAGAATAACGTATGATCAAACTGATAGAGTTTGTATGGTTCCAAGTTTGAGCATTAAGTATGACGAATTAGCTTTAGCTTTACCATGAGCAATGGGTTGGGTGGCTGTCTAGGCCAATTTAAACACCGTATGATTGAAAATATGTAGACGAAACTTAGTAATTTTTAGGTCCGAAGAACAAATGAAAGAATGATTAAGTTGAATAAACACCATCTGATTGTTAAATTTACTGTAGAACACCAAGAATAATTCAAATTATCGTTCTTGAACGTTAATGCACAAACAAAGAGAAATTGAGGTTAGTTTGCATGATAGATCTAACTTTTCTGGGCTTTATACACATTTTAATAGTTTTTGATCCAAGATATTTTAGGCTAATTTGGTGAAAGTATTGGGCTATCGAGCTTATACGATTGTTAATAATAAACAACGGAAGCATAAAGGAGTAACAAATAAAACAAAACATCTGAAACGAAATTAGCTTGATGGGACGTTTATTTTCACCAACATTCGTGAAATGTTAAGTGAGATTACCTCCTCTAAACACGTGTTTAATTTGAAAGATGCAGTTTCAGTAAAAAGTCGTTAGTAGTATCAAGAAATATGTAGGATATAGTTACTTCGAATACACAGTGGATTAAATATGAAATAATGATGCATTTTTTAGTTATTTAAAACACATTTAAAGTGTAAAGTTGATTGCCTGAACGTATGAAACTCAATTCTTTTACACTTACGTCAGTTAGAACTTTCTAGTTCTTGTTCTTCATTTATTCTTTGTTTTTCTTTGCATCGCCTACTGGTTGTCTGTTACAGTAATATTATATTATCGTTCATATTGCCAGTATAACGTGAACTTACCCGAATCGTTCAAAAGTGTTCCTCTATCTCTATAGCTCGGTGAAATGCAATAATCCAGAAAGATTTCGCTTAAGCAGTATTTGAACGTATTTTTCATAAATAATAAAAATACATACTTTGGATGGATTGACAAGATACAGGCATTACTTTTTTTTAACATTTTAGGTTATTTAGTATATAATTTTTCGTTGTGATAGAAGAATATTGAAAAATCAAATATGCTTTAAAATATCAACTTGCACTCCAAATGAAATGACTAAAACATTTCTTATGGTGAACCAGGTAGGGAAGACTTAAATAATTAATGTGTTTCTTTACCTAAACGACACACAATGGGCATAATGGCCAGGTCAGAGATGCTTATAGTTCAGGCATAGTTTTGAACTGAGGACTAGAGGGAAGGCAATCAGTAGAAATAGCTACTCTTCACCGAATAGCGGGATTGACTGTCACTCTTATACAACGCCCACAGTAGAAAGTGCAAAGCGTGTTTGTAGCATCGTGTCTTTAACTCCAGACGTGGGTCTACTAAAGGCATCCAGTGACAACTCTAATCGAATGGAGGAACTTGCCGTCACTCTTACAACACACCCATGACCCCAAAGAACGAAATACGTTCACCTTCACCTTCACCTTCACAGTCCAACACTCTAATCATTTTACTAAGTCGGACCTTTAAAATAAAGAGAAAGAAATAACATTTTTTTACAACTTCGATTATTTTATTACTACAAAACTATAGATTATAATATGTAGACATTTAAGTTTAAGTACATGCAAGTATTTTCTGCATACAGAGTTTGCAAAACTTATATTTATTTAGTATGCATGACTTAAAGTTAACTGTTCTCTTCATTTCTTTAGTCCTCGTTTTCATTCACTGTGGTTCCTAGATAACCCTTTTGGAAATCATCGTCAGACGTAACGCTGTCTTTGACATTCTCATTTTGAAGTTGCGTAACGTAAGGCAAGTACGTTTCTTGTGTTTCCAGTTCCACACTTCGTTTTCGCTTTCCGAAAGCACCAGACTAACGTAAAATAACAAAGCTATAGTTAACAAAACACTGGTTAGTACTTTAAATATATATACATATATATATTAACTTTTTAACCAAAGCAGCGTATCGATTCAATGAACTTATTGTTATCTGATGTATGTAAGTAAGAAGAACTTTTAAAATTGTCTCTCTTTTCCCTTTGTGCACTAGAAGATTTGCATTTAAAAGGAACTAAAAATATACTTGGTTATGTTTATTTCTTTCAGATTTTTCGCGCAAAGCTACACAAGGGTTATCTGCACATAGCCGTCATTCATTTTGAACTGATAGACGTGAGGGAAGACAGCTAGTCAACAACATCCACCGCCATCTCTTGTCTGACCAAATAGCGGATTTGACCGTCGTTCATATAGCACTCACGCTCCCAAAGTACGGAGCACGTTCTTGTGGCAACATGGCACAAACAAGGGACGGCTATACGCAGAGAGCTCTTCCGTAGCTTTGCAAAAAGTATCTGAAAATACTAAATTTGTAGAGACTTTTTTACATATTAAATTAATAATACTATATGGAAATCAACAAGAAATTTATATAATAATTATAATAATGTTCATTAGAAGAATCACACTCTAAAGTCCGTCGAGAAAACAAAATAAAAGCTCGGACAAGGTTTTATCTCTTGCTTCTTTTGTCTCAACGTTTCACCAAGTTTACCTAACATCATCAGGTGAGATACAAGAAATGAGACTATAAATGAAAGTAATTTTAAAATAAGAGAATCAAGTGAATATTCATAACAATAATAATCTATAAAACATGTGATTCAGCAATTGTACAATTAATAAAGTATATATATCAATGAACTGTCAAATATATAAATAAACCAATAATTAGGCCAACAATTTGAACTGAAAAAAGTCTCGATGTTTTGAATACACTTTAGTTGGATGTTTTTTACCAATCTCATAATGCAATATAGTGTAAAAGGAAGAAATAACTTACAAAACAAAACGGATTATTTATGATGCAATTGGCTTGAGTACTGGTAATGTTTACAGGTAACGATGGCTGCAACAAAGAAGAGTATATAGTATATAATAAATATATGATGATATGAAGTACAATAGAATTGTGTCTTTTTTAAACCTATTTTTGGGTTAGATATAAAGTTTAGATATTAAGTATTAGGTCTTGTGAAAGTATCATGTAATTTTCCTTTATAAATATTTTACAACTCTGCTATCTGTAAATAACAAAGAAATTAAATGTTTTAACATTTCTTTATATAATTATTACAGATATATAGTTTGAAAATGACAAAGAAAGGGTTCGTATAGGAAATTAAAGATCTTTACACTCCAAGCTAGAACAATTACAATTATACAGCTTGCAGTTGACAAAGAAAGAGTTAATATACGAAATTAAAGGTGTTCACATTACTTCTTATAGCAATTAAAACCCTATAATCTGAAAATTACAAAGAAAAAGTAGATCTAAGAGGGTAGAGATATTGACATTCCATCTTATAATAAATACAATTACACACTTCGAAAATGACAAAGAAAGGGTTGGTCTGTGAAAATAAACGTTTTGACATTTCAAAATATCATTATTATAACTTATAAAGGGCTTGAATACGTTATATTAAAACGGTTACAGTTCATGTCGCTTAGTTTCATTGAAAAAGTTCTGTTGTGAGAACATCACGTCCAAAGTGCAACTCTTCTCCCTACGTTAAAATCCAGCACCCCTTTCAGTAGTGTGATCGCACAACAATCAATGTCTTCATATGGAATAGCATGAATACACGGATTGTTCTCCATAGATGTGACATTTATCGCTTTTTTAGAGGGAGAACCTTCTTGATTATGTAGCATACTGATGTCTGGAGTACATGGTCAGTTTTTTCACTGACCTTTGTGTCGTAAGTTCTCGCCTGTTGCAAAGATCACACTTAGTTTACCATACTGGGGTACGACTTGTTACAGGTCTCTTTCTTTATGGCCCTAGTTTCCCAAGTTGATCCATATTTCTGTGTTTTCCAATGTCATTAAGTAAAAGGAATATCTCTTTCTTGAAAATTCTGAATATTCGATTTGAACACATCTTCCTGACCCGAGTGTATGAATATTTATGGTGGAAATAGGTACCATTAAAAAAAAGTGGCATCACACTATCTACCTAATACCAAGTAATGACAAAATGAAGCTTTGATACATTTTCTACACCACAACTTTACATTTGCTGTGGTTATTACGTGGTTTAGTGATTTACATATTCAAAATTGTTGTAATAGAATATAATATATTCAACTCTGTTTTCTGAATATATCAAAGAAAGGATTGGTCTATGATAAAAATAAAAGCTTTAAACACTCCGAGCAATAATTAATATTTCTCACGTCAAAATTAAACCCAAATTTTTCATTGTATGACAAGTAAAAGTTGCGTTTTATGAAAGTAGCATACTATATTGTTTTTTAACTGCTATAAAATGCGTTTTTAAATGTTACGTCAGGGCGAGTCATGCATAGTAAGTAAATCACCAAGATATGACTGCTGGTGTCACCATCATCTTCGTTTTTTTGGTGATTTGTGTTCAACATTGCTATCAATTTTGTTTAATCAAAATTATACGTGTAAATATTTCTTACCTAACAATAATTTAGTAAACAGGAGGAAAATTTGTATTTTCACACAAAATTGTAGCTTTTTAGATTTCATTCAAAACTGTAATGAATTATGTTTGTTACTAATTTCACGTTTTTTGTTTTCGTTTTGCAACTTTAATATATCACCTTTCTTTATAAGGTCACAAGATACCTCATTTGTTTATATATTTGTATATGCGTCTTTAACATTATTTAATTGTGAGACCAGTTGAAATATAGAAAATTTCATCTTACGCAATTAACTAATATGAGACGTAGATTAAACTCTTATTAAATAAGAACAATCTTAAGATAATATATTGAAAATGTGCAGATATTATTCAAAACATAAAAGTCAACACTACGTAAATATAAAGTGATTCTTAGTGAAGTATGTATTCCATCTCGAAGTAATGAACGCTTCAATATTCTACTTACCGATCCGACACAACTACTTAACTGTAAGAAATGAAAAAAAAACACACGATTACTATGAATGCTCATAAACAATATTTTCGGTAACCTTAAAAAGAGTTTAAGATATTTTAATGTTTTTAACTAAACGAACCTAAAAAAAACAGAATATATATACATATAGTGATGTTGTTTAAATATTACTCTTACAAATCTCAATGTTGTTTAATTTGTTTTAAACATCTTATGACAATTCTTATCCGCTTAAAACTTACATTCATTTACCCTTAAACTTAAGTAAAATGACAATTTATTCAAGTAATAATTTACAAAAAAATCAGTTCACTTGTTTCTATTTTACGTATATAAGATACATACATTTCAACTAGTTTAGTTGGTAATAAGCATGATATTACATCCCAATGATTTTCATTACATCTGTTCTACTGAACCAATACAGATGTTTAGTGAGAATAATGTATAATAGTATTTCAGGTCATTGTATTTTAATGACAGACTCACAGAAATATTCCATGTGTTTCTTAAAGACATACATAAATACAGAAGAACACGATCTGGCGTGTCCTAGACGTTCAGTTTCAAACATTACGATTTAAGCAGAACAGATAAGTTATCTTTTCTTTCGACTAGTTCTATTATACTTGACACTTGATCGGGCATTTCTTATAATTTTAGATAAGGAAAAACAGGTGTTTCGTTAACTGTGTGAAAATATCATACAAACTGACGTACCGGTTTAATGCATGGGGAAGACATACGGATCGCTTAGGGAGTAACATAGGGGATAGATCCGAACACCCACGACCCTTCCCTTATGTCATTTCCCAGTAGCCTTAAGGGTACATGCCAAGTTTGAGATTGGTCAAAGATTGAAGGTGTGAAAAGCAGACATACAGACAGATAAAAGGCCTCTGTGGAGTGGCATGAGGGGATCATATATGAACACCAACACCTTCTATTGCTACTCCCTGGGGTGCCCTAAGAGGGCCTTCAAAGTTTGTTAGAGATCAAAAGAATAGCATGGAGAACATATAAGAACCCCTAGCGGTAACATTGGAGTTGTGTATATAGAAAAAAAACCTTATGCCACTCTCTTGGGGATAATATCAGACAAAACTATAGGAGTGAATGGCGGACACAACAACCTTGACAACAAAACTGGTCTGTTTATTAACTCCTGATACGAGCTGCAGTTTTTATCTACAACTTACAACAAATATATATATAAGAAAGACTTTAAGTGAGAAAACTAAGAATATTATATTTTGTGATTGCAGTGCTAGCTAGTAAAATAATGTTACTTATTGTCATATTGCTCTGACTACGTAGCTGTGAAAAAGTGACACAAAAACAACAATTTTCAGCTTAACAAATTACTTAAGGTCATTTCAGTACCTAATCTCATAACAATTTTTTAAAGTTTTACTTACAACTTGCTGGAAGAAGCGACATCTTACACACTGAAATGAAAATAAGAAACACAACATTCAGAACATGAAAAATAAAATGATATTATAAGACTATGGAATAAATATATATGAAATGTATTCACAGCTGGTCAACAGAATTACTTAGAAAAGTTACACTGTTCCAAGTACTTCAAGGAAGGAGTACAAAAATATTGTGACATCTTCGACGGGGGAAAAAATGGAGTTATATCGAGTAAATCGGATCATTATGAGATCAAAATGAAGCTTTATCAAATAAAAAGTATTTCATACTGGTTGTTCTTTACAGATGATCATTTACACTATTTTGTAACATCGTGCTATATAAGTTAATGAAGAATATTTGACAACCTTTGAATAAAATTCTATAGTTAGTGGTTGTGCTTCAAGTTTAACTTCCTTCTATAAATCTGCTTTCTATTAATTGAAGTTGAAAATAAAGCCTCTTTTTTTTGCTATTCAGAAAGTAGTTTTGCAAATGAAGAAATTAAAGCAACTGAAAATATTTTAGGGCCATCATAATGTTCTAGCTCATTCCCGCAACATTTTGAAAGCAGTTTAGCTCATAGATCACAGTAATATCGTGTTTTGCTTTCCCAGCGTCACTTTAACCTTTGTTATGCATAATATTCTGTTAAATATTTTGAGTTGGACGTATTTTTATGAATAACATACATAAACTACATTGGTCTAACCTAAATCGATTACAATTTCGAAATCCAAGTCTCATGAGTGATTGGCTTGAACTTGTTTGTTATAATGTATAAAAATTATTTTGTTCGACAATACAGCTTAGTTTGTTGGAGAAAAAACAAACGAAATACATTCTTAAGATATATCATAAGATTTTACTTGGTAAAAATAGTCACTGAGATATATATATATATTTGTTTTATACGTCAGCATGTCTTATAATTTGGTTTGGTATTCTTTCTTATAAATACACTGTCTTACCAAAAGTCATAAGACACGGGTAGTTACGAATAAAACATGTTTTTATTCCAAGAAATTAGTAGCGTGTTGGCCCGCATTTGGTCGATAATGACTGCTTCAATGCGTCTTGAAGACTGTCTACTAATGTCTGGTAGAAAGTTGGTGGTATTGTGCTCCACTCCTCCTTTAAAGCATTAGTAAGTTCCACTACTGAAGAGGGCCTCTGCAATGTTCCGATGTTATTCTCTTCAAAACATGCGTCCACAATCCTTGCTTTGTGACAGAGCGTTATCATGTTGAAAGGTATAACAGCCGGTACCATAAAATTGCCACAACGTAGGACACATAGAATTGTTCAGAACATCAATGTAGGACTCAGAATTCATGGATCCATGCGCTGCGACCATTGGACCTAGTCCATACACGAGAAGCAGCCCCAGACCATGATACCGTCACCTCCAAACTTCACTGTTGGGACAACACACTCAAGATAATAAGCGTTCTCCAGGCATCCTCCATACCCAAACACATTCATCAGACTGGAAGAGCGTGTAGCGTGACTCGTCGCCCCTCAGGATCGATCTCTATTGATCCACGGTCCAGGTTTGGTGTACCTTGCCCCATGCCAATCGACGGTGCGCATTTGTTTTTGTAAACATCGGCTTGTGGGCTGCAGCTCTTCCGTGAAAATTCATGGCATGCAGGCCCGGCATGACCAGGTGGTTAGGGCGCTCGACTCGTAATCTGAGGATCGCGGGTTTGAATCTACGTCACACCAAACATGCTCGCCCTTTTAGCCGTGGGGGCGTTATAATGTGACGGTCAATCCCACTATTCGTTGGTAAAAGAGTAGCCCAATAGTTGGCGGTGGGTGGTGATGACTTGCTGCCTTCCCTCTAGTCTTACACTGCTAAATTAGGGATGGCTAGCGCAGATAGCCCTTGTGTAGCTTTGCGCGAAATTCAAAAACAAACAAAGATGGCATGCAACTCTTGACATAACCAGCCGTTCGGCGTACAAATTGGAAATGACTTCGAACCGCTGATCACCTTCATAGTCCAAACTATTCGCATATTTCGTCGTCACTCACATTTTCCTGCAATCAGAGGTGTGTCCCATGACTTTTGGTAGGATAATGTATATTCCCTATTAAAACGCGGGTAATCGTACACACAACTCATAGTTATGAAGTTTGTAAATATAACTAGTTTGACATAAAAGTCAACGAACAACGTAGAAGCTTGGAACATTAAATTATTTTGGCATGTAATCTCCATAAGATGCCACAAAGAGGCTCTATTATAAGAAATGAATTTTTCCGTGTACTAAACTGTGTGTTTAATATTATGATTATATAATATTTATACAATCTGATATTAAAAATTATAGTAAATTATAGGTTATTTTTTGATTTATTACTTAACGATCAAAAGATATTTGTATATTTCATTAAAGGTTCCTGAAAAACATCGATTCATTTGTTCGTTTAATAATCTTGTGACTTGCGAGTTTGTGCTTTAGGGCATGTATAGGGCATATGCTTACATACATTTTGAGTAGTGTATGTGCAGCTTTTTTTACTACTTGGTAGTAATACGATTATTTTGTTTAGTTCATTCACAGATTTATAATTTGAAAGTTACTTGCTTCGTAAGAGAACCGTAACCGTTTCGGTTTTGTATTTTAACCATTTATTTGAGTTATAAAGCTTTGCATATGATCTCTATTTGTCATGCAACGTTCTTTTATTTGTGTAGCGTTTCATTAACTTCTATGACAAGCCATAATATATTGGTTCAACGCAAAGTCGAACTTTAGACTACGTGTTGGATTAACGCCTTACGGCCCTGTAAGTGGTAACCAACAGGGCCATAATGTATATGGAAAGCTATCGGGCCATAACGTAGTGGTTCAACGCGTAGTCGAACTTTCCACTACGTGTTGAATCAACGCATTATGGTCCTGTTGGTTACCACATACAGGGCCTGAACGTATAGCGTCAACGCGTTATTGAAATAGCCAATAATATTATCGTAATCCTTTCTAGGCCTCATATGTTTAAGCATTCCAAAATAACATGCTTAAAAATATGAGGCCTAGCACGTTGAGTCAATACGTTGACCCTGTTCGCTGCCTATCTACAGTGCCAAAACGTGTTGATCCAAAGCGTAGGCGACAATCCCGGCAGTGGTTGGAGTGGTTACCGATCTATAGGGCCATAACGAATTGATACAGCATGTTATACGGAAAACTATGTTATTGTTACGACAGCGGAAGTCACGTGACTCTGGTAACACGTAATGAGTATCTCGAACGTTCCTGAAGGCTCGAGCGTTTGCTAGACTCGCGCTTTTATAGTATATAAGCCGGCAAATAAAGTGACGGCGAGAATTGAATTGCAGACAGAGATATATAGAGACAGATAATCGAGTTAAGCCGTAAGTAAAGTGCATGAATCGTTGTGAATTCTAGCGTGTGTTTAAGTTAAAGTGACTGTGGAAATTAAGTGTATTGCAAAGTTGTATTGAGAAAGAATAAACTAGTTTTATTTAAGAAAAAGTTTGTATTGTTGAAGTTTTTTTTTGAAAGAATTTCTACGAAAAGTTAACCAACGACCAGAGACGTAACATTATCATTTGGCTTGTTTGGCAGCGCTTTGAACCAATATACGTCATGATCCCGAAGGCTTGCTATAAACCTTACATTCAGTTTGTGTTTGAAATAAACATAAAAGTGGCTTTAATACGCTCTTAATAAGCTCTTTGTTAATTTTATTAATATTTTATCCATTGAAAACTGAAGCACGCAATATATCTCCATATATATATGGTGAGATAGTGACAAAGTTTACTTTTAGTTACCTTCAACAAAATAATCTACATTCAAAATAATAAATATCCAAAATTTATATAAAAAAGTGGGTAAAATGTTCAAAAAGACACAAAAGACATTTAAAAACAGGACTTCATTAGAATTAACGATTTAAATACATAACGTTTTCACATACTAATATAGCGAACTATAAAATAAAATAAAATGCACAATATCAAAAATATGTTTATTTTTATATAAATCCTACTTTAATTGGTTTGTATGTTTGCTACCATACTTATGAGAGTTTACTAGCGTAATAACCCGTCAAAAATGACGGGCAAGTACTACCACTCCCACTACATAGTATACCCTAACCTCACATTTAATAGCTAATTGAAATAAATAAATTTTGCGAAATCAAGCTTGACCAACAAACAGGCAGAAAAGTGCAGTCGAGGCAGTCAAACATCGGTAAATTCCTTTGTAAGCCAATCAAAATTAAGATCATTCATGAAATGAATTTGTGTCATATTCATAGAATAGTTATTGTTAAAAATCAGTTAGATTAAAAACTGCTAATATATAGAGCCAGTGCGTTTTGGTAACACTATGTTCCAACAATGACTTTTATGTCATGTTGCTCAGCAACAAAAGTATACTCTAGTATTGTTGTTAGTCTATGTACAGAAAGTATAAAATGAAATGTATAGACAACAAAACTGGAAAAATATTTGTCGATTTCTTAACTTAGAGTATCTGCTAATTAAAGAGGTTTGTTTTTATTCAAAACGTTGGTGATATAACAGAAAATAGTTGAATTCGGAAACGATTTAAGTTTAAAATTGAAGCTATATTTTTACTTTCATGATAAATTTTATGCACTTGGCTCTAGGCTAGGTAATCTCGCAGTACGTCTTTACTTTAGGCTTATTATACCAACACTCACTACACTTATAAGGTTTCACGGAACTCCTCACA
Organism: Limulus polyphemus; assembly: GCF_000517525.1. NCBI lineage: Eukaryota > Metazoa > Arthropoda > Merostomata > Xiphosura > Limulidae > Limulus > Limulus polyphemus. Next base: position 188,027 of record NW_013667591.1, read on the forward strand.
CACGGTCCCTTTGCACCCCCGTCACTAAAATCGTAATGGACAGACAGTAATCAAACTATCCTATCTGGATAAATGCATTTTGGCTTTTATGACTGCCCCTATTTCGAAAAATCAAGCGTGACGTGACACACACTTGATTTTATATAGGTTAGATACTTTAAATTGTCCACGACATCTATTTGTAGGAATAGTTTCGAGTACTTTACAATTTGGTAAAAAAAAAAGACATGTTTTCTTTCTTTAACATCATGTCACGTGCTAAGCTGTTTGTTTTTAAAGCAGCTATGTGAAATGTATATTTAAATAAAGTAAACTATTAAAGAATCAATACATATATTTATACAAATTTTAAGTTGAAGTGGCAATTATGGGCCCTCTTAAAAGTCTTTAAATATATATATAAATGTATATGTCATACAATATATAAAAATGGCTTGAAAATCACGAGATCTGCAGTATTAGACTTATCTTGATTAACCTGTTAACCAATGACCAAAACTTTCCTCATTTTAAAAGTGTCTGAATAGAAAAACATATTCAGTATTATAAATATCATACCTGTGTTGTTGATGTCGCCTGAAAAAATATGCAGATGATTCTTATCTATAGAGATAAAAATGAAATAATAAGGAAAATAAATCATTAATCGTTCTTTACTTGCAAAGCGACTTAAGTACAAGACACGTAGAATGATAATGCTATTGTACAACGATTACCACATTTAATTAATATATAATTTTACTGATACATAACATGTCCTTGAAAGAGTTGTCTAGCTAAATATATTCATAATAATTATATGACATAAAACTTTTGTATTTATAAATATTTGGATAAACAAGATTAACAAGTTTTCTATGGTCGTAAATGCTGAAGCAGAAATCTTGCTTATGGATGTTTCTAACCAATGCGCGAGAACTGAGCACAACTCATAAAATTTGTATATATTTTTAGATTTTCGGATATTTCATTTCTATGCTATAAAAGCAGAAGTTTTACATTATGTTTCTCTGGATATGTGTACCAGTGCCTAGGGACGCCTTTGCATATAGTTTTCAGATAGGAATAGTTTTGGATCTAGGACTATGATCTCTGTGATATTCATTATATTAAAATGACGTCTAATTGTATTTTCGTTAAACTAAGTCAGGCGGAGGACATCGAAGAAGTTGAAACACAGTGAAGTTGATGTCACATCTTAAGAACGTGATGTGTAGAATTGGAATTTTCAACCTGAATATCATCTTAAGCCCACATGGGCAAAATCGACTAAGTCAGAGGCACTCAAGAATTTTGGTATAATTAACCTTAATTTTAAAATACTGACAAGAGAGGTGTGTGCCAACTCCACCTCCCAATGTAGGGATTTTTTTCAATTCTTTAAAAGAATAACGGGATTGAGTGTCACAGCGGTATGTCTGTGGAGTAACAACGCTAGAAACCGGGTTTCGATACCCGTGGTGGACAAAGCACAGATAGTCAATTGTGTAGCTTTGTGCTTAATTCCAAACAAATAATCGATAGTTTAGTTTCTAAAATATTTTAGATATAAAGGAACAAAACAAGACCAACAACAACAGCAAAAATTAAATTAAAGACGGTGCATAAATTAAAAGGATCTCTAGGATACGGGCTATAATGTGGGATATAAAATGTGTTTTTTGTTGGGCTTGTTTTGTTCATTTAGATGTCATCTATTACAGGTTTGGATTTGATGTATGTAACGCAGTCATACCTTTTGATTTGATTTTGCTTAACTGTTTAAGTATTAATTTTCTATACACATATATATATTTCTTTTATGTTCGTATACTATTAGGCCACGTCCGGCCCTAGTAAAATTAATGAAGTTCCTCTCAGAATAATGAATATATCACCTATTTATTATAACTGTATTTGATCCTGAAAAATTAGCGAATTGACCAAACATAAACGTAAAAATATTTAACTTACAAAGGATTTTAAGTGAATCAGAGAGCAAAGCATTATATCTCTATCTCTACTATACACCTCCACACATCCTTTAATATATATATATTTATATATTTACCCCAAAAAAAAATCCGCCCGAAAATCCCACCAGAAATAATAAGGACAAAAGTTGAACTTTTCTGATCGCCATTACAAATGTCTAGATTGGAGAGAAAAAACAATATTAACATGTATCAGTACAATATGAACAATTAGGTAACAATATAATTTATAAACAGTCAATCACATTTATCACTAGTAAATGATAACAATACTCGGAACTACACTTAAAAAATAAAACCAATTTAAGAAATGCGTTCTATTAAAAAAATGTATATTGTATTCACATTTAATAAATAAGACAATGAGACTGAAATGTGTTATAAAAAGAACAATTACCAAAATTACAAACTTTTATTTTTTAATGTTACTTAACCTTTATGTCAGCGAAACGTTTTCTAAAAATCAATGGTTTGTGTGACAATTACCTTTCATTAAAACTGGTCAGTGGAGTAGATACTGTCACAGCGTAGCTTTTTGTTGTTGACTTTCACGTAAAGCTACTCATAGGCTATATTCGTAGCGTTTCTAATTTTGAAGTGATAAATTAGAGGGAAGGAAGATAGTTAGCACCATCCACCGCCAACTCTTGAGATATTTTTTACTAATTAATAATAAAATTGACCGTCGCATTATAACGACCTCACGGCTGATAGGGCGAGCACGTTCGGGGACTGGTTTCGATCCCCCGACCCGCACATTGTGAGTCAATCGCACTAAGCACCACGCCATGCCCATAGCATAGCTACTGGGCTCGAGAATGTAAGGGCTCTTAAAGTTATGTTATTAACCCTGACAAGTCAAGCTAGCACCTTTTATGTGTCCAATGCATACTTGCACATCAGATTTAAATAAAATTAATAATTTCAACACTTTTCAACTCTATTTGAAACAATTATTTACAATTCATAGTTTTAGTTATTTTGTAATAAGGTTTATTTAGAATAATTCGTAAAGAAAAAGCTTTTTCTGCACATTCCAAAGCATACGTTATATTTACTAATATAGTTTCATTTTTTTGATAACATAATCATCCATTCTTATTTCTCACGAGTTTGTTGGTTTGTTTATTGTTAAGTGCGAAGCTACATAATGAGTTATCTGTACTATACTCACCGAGGGTATCGAACCCGATCTTTGGCGATAAAAGCCTTCTTCTTCTTCTTCTCACGTGAGTTTTTTAAGGGACTACGTTGAATTTGTGCTTTGGGGCTCGCGATATGCTGATACTAGCAATAATGTTTAACAAATTAAAGTTATTTATTATAAAATGATGTACTTAATATTTTACTCTATACTAACTAATATTGATATTGATTCTTGTTAACTAGTTTCAGAATAATGTCTTTCAGCTAACAATCCAAAAAAATATCAAAAATAATTTAAATTTCTGCCAAAATACTGTTTATAAACAAAATTTTAATTTTTAACCTGAACTGCATTTTATTCGCATGTGTGCTAAAGTTCGGGTCATCGAGATAAAATATCCAAGTGTAGCTGTCATTTATTTTGAACTAATGACTAGTAACACAAGGAAAGCCAGCTGCCACAAGAACTTTGTCCGACTCAATGGATCGAATGATGGAATCCACTATCATATTTGTAATACAGATCAAAAGCGTGGAGTGTGAGTAGTTAGAGGGATATCCTGGCGGCAAATGGATGCTGCCGCCTGTGGTTGCACAAACTGTTAAGTAATGAACAAATGATACCACCTGAGATTTATGTAACTATTACCTAATGTGTAAATTATACCAATACCTGAGGGTTACATGGCTATTACGTAATGTGCAAATTATACCAACACCTGAGGGTTACATAACTATTACATAATATGCAAATTATGTGGATAGTTGAGGGTTATATAACTGTCAAGTAATAGGCACTATAGGGCGATAATGTCCACGAAGTGGTACTAGAGAGCACATTGCTAGGAATGACATCATAGTTCCACAAATTGGCACCAGAGAGTGCTGCTGTCTCAAGGGAGAAGTGACATCATAGTTTGATACCAGAGGGACTGTTACTATAGGTAGATGTTGATACGTAGGTTCTATAGGTGGCTGGTCTTACTTGGTGTACTGTGTGTTTTATATAGGTGGACAGTGTTTGTTTAGGTGAACAGTGTTACTATACTTGCATAGGATTTCATACAGATTTCAACTTGTTTTAAGTTTTGTTTACAGTTTTCTGTATATAAATTTAGTTGTACTACATTTGTTTTACAAAGGCAGATGATGTTACTAAGGTTCTATAGGAGGATGGCGTTACTGAGGGTGGTGTTTCTTTTGGTGAATAGTATTACTAGGCAGATAGTTCAATAGAATAATGAGCTCATCATAGGGTGTCTCAACATGTAATTACGTGATCATTGTCTAGATTTAATTATGTCCTAAAAGTTACAAGTAAAACCATTATTTTTATGAGACAATTATTAGAGCATAATGTATTATGTCCATCAGTTTTTATCATACATACTATCTTAATTCATCCAATATTTAAGTGAGGCAAATATTACTAGCATAGCCAATAATCTACTTTACATTTTTTTACAATTATCTGTTATGGTGTTTCTATAGGAAGACTATACTTCTGTAGGATTGTATACAGATTTCAACTTGTTTTAACTTATGTTTATAGTTTTCATTTATATATTTAACTGTGTTAAATGTTTTTAACAAAGGCAGATGGTGTTACAGTGTGAACTGTGTTACTAAGGTTAGTGCTGTTAGGGTGGATGGGTGTTACTATAATGGATAGTTCAATAGGATGATGCTCTCATTTTAGGGTGTGTCAATGTGTGCTTATGTTATTAACACTGTAGTCTAGATTTAATTATATGTCCCAAAAAGTTAGAAATAAAACCATTACATGTGTCAGTTTTATATATATGCTATATATGTCAGTTTTGTCACATGTACTATCTTAATTTATCCATTATATGAGCAAAGCAAGTTTTGTACCGTAACTAATAATTTACCTTACATACTTTTAAATATGCTGTCAAAACTTTTATGGATTTTGTCCTTAAGAGCTTCAAAAGTAGAATGTATGCACATGATTTGAAGTTTTCTTGATAAATGTTTCAGCATGTGTGATACTTGACAAGTCTGTGATTTTATTTACATATATTGATGATAGCATATTAGGCTATGGTGAAAACACCAGTTTTAAGCAATAGGGGTTGGGTTTAATGTATGAAATTTTACCATGATGGGGATGGTCCAGTTAGTTAAGGATTTCAAGTGCATGATATGCTTTGTAGAGTTTCTAAAATGAAGAATTGTTCTATGATCATATTAGCTCAAATTACTATGGGAAATGTCCTTTATATTTCGTTTATGGATATTTGATACATTTGACTAATAACATGCTAGATCAAGTGCATGCCACAGGTACTGTTACATTGGCATGAAGGTCAGTATTTTATAAACTAAGATTTTTACATAAATAGTATATTAGTGTATCCGAAGTTTTGTTGATAAATGTTTCAGCATATGTGATACTTGTGAAGTCTGTAATTTTACTTACATATATTAATGATAGAATGAGTTTTATGTAAGAAATACAAATGGTGACTTGTATTAGTTGTTCAAACATACTTGTTAGAAACTGATATTCATGGGGTATAATTTACCATAAAAGACTAAGCTGGAGATGTATAGGTCAGTATTTTATAAACTAAGATTTTTACATAAATAGTATATTAGTGTATCTGAAGTGTATGTGTGATAGTTAAGTCTGTGATTTTACTTACATACATTAATGATAGCATATTGGGGTGTGATGAATCATGAGTTGTATATAAGAAAAATATACATGGAGACTTGTATTAGATGTTCAAACATACTTGTTAGAAACTATTATTCATAGGGTGTAATTTATCATAAAGAACTAAGCTAGACATGTAATTATCTGAAATTTGATCTTTAGTCTGAACACTGATTTGTAACTGACGATCTTTATAATTCTTAAGTGAAAAGATAATATGTGTTACCAAAACATTGTTTCAAAATCTATGTGAATAAAATATCTGTTTTGAAATAGTCAACAAACTAGTTTTTTCTGAGCCTACAATCTAAACTCTCGCATGCATTGAACATATAGTGGAAACAAATATTACTGCTGGTGTCACAAAATAATTATGTTTGATTATAATGCACATATTTGATTCCTTTATTCATTTATTTATATAGTGACATGTCTTTAGTATGATGCCTCCTGATAAACAATGCTTGTTTTCACATAATGTTACAGAAATGAAAAATATAAATTCTAACTAAAATATTAACATGAAAATAATATACAAAATTTGTATCAAAGCTAATTTAGGGTATTTGTGTATATTAGTGTATAGCCTATAAAACCTTAGTAACAGCATCTGCCTATAGTAACAGGCCCTTTGGTATCGAACTATGATGTCCCCCCTCCCATAAGACTGCAGCACCTTCTGGTGACAACTCGTAGACGTCATTGTTCTCTGGTGCCTATTACATAACAGTTATGTAACCCTCAGATATCATCATAATTTGCATATATTACGTTATAGTTATATAACCCTTGGGTAGTGGCCTTTGTCTGTAAAAGTTGTGTAACCACAGGCAGCAAGATCCTTTTGCCACAAGGGTATCCCCCTAACTTCTAGTGTGTTCAACAGCATTACATATCAAATCTTGTATATGTTGATCCACAACCTGACACACTAACCTCTAGGCCAAAAAGTTTGAATACTGAATTTTGCACAAAGTTAAAAGAGGGTTATCTGCATTGGCCATCTAGTGGGAAGGCAGCTAATCAATACTATCCACTGCCATTTCTTGGTATACTCTTTACATCAAATAATGAGATGGACCTTCACATTATAATGTCCCCATGGCTGAAAGGGCAATCATGTTTGGTGACGGGATTTTAACTCGCAACCTGCAATTTGCGAGTCGAGTACTTTAAACACCAGATCATTTTAGGCTGTCACAAAGTTTGAAACACAAACAACTTATTTCATTAATCAATAAAGATTGAAATACACAAATATTTTGAGTATATATGTAAATATTTGTTTATTGGTGTGTTTCCAGAAAATGATTTATGGATGTATTATATATATAATTGTCAGCATCTATAAACGTATACCTGTGTTGTTAAACTTGATTACTCAAGTATAAATACAAGCAACATTGAAAAGTAACTACAAAAGATGCATTAAATATATGATAAAATACTGTTCCGTCTCTGTTCGTTCGTTAATTTTCCGTAAATTCGTTCCCACGAAACTTTAGCGACACAAGTCCTTTCTTAAATAAAACTGGTTTATTCTTTTCGAATACAACTTTATGATACACTTAATTTCAACAGTCGTTCTATAACAACGCTATAATTCACGTCTCACGTGGCCAACAATATTTTGTCTGCATACATTCAATTACTCATTACCTCCCCGTCGCTTCGTGGCCGGTCTTATATATACCAGACTACCCCAATCTAGTAATCTCCCGACAATTCACGAAGGAACAGGATATTTCTAGAAGGAGGTGGCGTCATACTAGTCACGTGACCTCGCTGACGCAACAATACAATCAATCATAAATATGCACACATAACTACGTCAAATATAACAAATCTTTACCAATGTGTGACATAAATGCAGTTGAAAATCTCTCTCTCTTTCTTTGTATGTCCCTATTAAAATATTAATATACTTCACTTTTCCATAGCTAAAAAAGAACATATTTTTTTCCAGATAAGTGCTTCAAAATTCTTTTGCTGGTGTTTTGCATTTAGTTAATTAATGGCTTTGTAAACAAGACGTGAAAGGTCGTAAAAATGGGCTAATACTTTCTCTTAGACAAAGGTTACATACCATTGTATTATACAAAGCATACTCAGTGTTTCATTCTCTTTTAATTTAGACAGGTGAACATTTCTTGGTTCACTTAAAGTTTCAATTTTTTTTTTACACACACACACACACATATATATATATATATATATACACATACGGTTGCGTGACCCGGTTTAAAACTAAAATGTTAACTATAAAACATGACCAAATTGTTGTTGCATTACTGATACATTTTTCTTGGTCATTCTCCATTTATTGTCCCATTCTCGCGAGAAAGACTTCTATAAATATGCTTAGTTAAATATAGTGTATACATGTTGGCAATGATCTTAACTTCTGGCAACTCCTGTGATATTGAGGATGTATTTTCCTTGTTTTGATTTTGGGGCGACCAACAGTGACGTGGGTAATGCATGTGCACTGGGAGAGGTGAAGCTATTGTATTTTGAATATAATTGTTGTATATTTTTCTGTCTGGACAGTCTATCACAAATTAGCTTAAGAATAAGATAGAAAATTTTGTACTCTCATTCTGTGATCATAAGGCACTGTAAGTTTTCCTGTATACTAGTCTTTATTGATTATTTGTTTTTATCGTAAATAAAGAACCGATAACTCTACCAAGTCTGAAATGAACTCAATCGGATCTACAAAGCCAAGGCAAAGACGAAGAAATGTATAGATCCGAGTTTATGCACAGGCACATGAGGCGCTAGCTGAGGGCCTCGACAAAAGAGGGGCCTTATGAGATCAGTAGCTTATGCTGATTTTGTATTTGTGAAAATGTGATACCTGCTTATAAGCATAGAATTTACTATCCATTGATATAATATTAATGCACAAATAATGTATATGGGTCTCATATGGGTCAACAGATCTTTGTGGAAATTTAAATGATGTAGATATATAAAAATAACTTGTCACACTCGGGGCCCCCAAAGGAAATTGGGTCCCTAGGCAGAATACCTACTTTACCTTAATGGTACAGCCGCCACTAATTCCAAAAGATTCTAACATAAAATCCCAAAGAGAACTAATTTATATCGCAAAACAAGCGCAAACACAGGCAATCACAGAAGCGAACGACATTGGTTATTGCCATGTGTACAAACCCTATTTTGAAGACACTAAACGATTTGTCTCTCGACATTAAAAAGTGCAGAGGACAGAGTTAGACAAATACGTCCAGCAAATATTGTGGTTTACAAGCAAGATTAAAAGAACACAGCAATACTACAATTTATCTACCGTAAGCTACCAATTCCTTAAATTTAGCAGGAAATAACGCAGCACAATTTTGTTCTGCGGCGATACATTTTTTTTTGTTGTTTTTTTTAACAGAAGTTATATAATTTTTTCCCTCATCTACTCGACGGTGTAACGTATTAAGCGAATGTCTACAAACTCATTCTGTGGCTGTAACGTTAAATAGATTAAACAACACGAGATGGTCTGCAAGGCAAGATGCCTTATCAGCGTTAAGAAAAGGTTACAGAAATATCAAAAGCGCTTTAATTAACCTACCTCTGTGTAGACATGAAAAGCCTGTCTGCCGTTTAGAAACCAGAAATTTATCAAAATTTTTTCATAAATATGAGACAGCTTTATTAACCATAATCTGGGGCAGAATATTACAAAGACTGAATTCAACTAATAAATAGTTGCAAGATCCAACGATAAATGTGTTAAAAGCTGTTAATCTCTTAAAATCACTGACAGAATATATTGTAGAAATCAGAAACGACTTTAACGGAATCGAAGAGGAAGGTAAACTGCTAACTGATGAGACTCAGTACCCGACGAAACACGTGAAAATGATGTCATTTTGCATGGCAGGGATTTATTTTAATGTGTTTTTTTGAAAATAATATGAGTTCAAATGAAGTAAATATATGTATTGATAATCTTTCGGATGTTTACAAAAATGACATTGATGTTGATCTATTTAATCTAAAATACGTGAAAGAAGAAAAGTTTGTTTGTTTGCATTTCGCGCAAAGCTACACGAGGGCTATTTGCGCTAGCAGTCCCTAATTTAGCAGTGTAAGACTAGAGGGAAGGCAGCTAGTCATCACCACCCACCGCCAACTCTTGGGCTACTCTTTTACCAACGAATAGTGGGAAATGCTCGCCCTTTCAGCCGTGGGGGCGTTATAATGTAACGGTCAAGTTTGGTGTGACGGGGATTCGAACCTGCGACCTACGAGCGCCCTAACCACCTGGCCATGCCGGGCCGTTTAGAAATTTCAATCATCGTTTCTGTAAATAAAAACTTCATAGAGACGTAAGCCTAATATGTCAACATGCTCATAGAGTTGATTGTTGTCTAATATGTCAACATGCTCATAGAGTTGATTGTTGTCTAATATGTCAACATGCTCACAGAGTTGATTGTTGTCTAATATGTCAACATGCTCACGAGTTGATTGTTGGCTAATATGTCAACATGCTCACGGAGTTGATTGTTGTCGTTTTCTCCTCCTTTTTGACACTAAATGTTTTTATTTTGTTCACTTACTAGAAAAGATCTGTTTCTTCTATTTAAATAAATGAATCGAACAAAAATAATAAAAAATTCATTCACACAAAATAATTTATCACAAATATCACTAACACTAGACTTAGTGCAATAAATATATATGTTTGTTTGTTTCTTTTTAAGTACAAACACAATGGGCTATATATACTGTGCCCAGCACGGATATCGAAATCCCTATCTTTTATAAATCCTCATATTTACCATTGAGCCACTGGGTGACAATAAATACGTAAACTTAAACTTATTTAATTGTTATTGTTTGTTATTAAGCACAAAGCTACACAAAGGGCTATCTGTGCTCTGTCCACTACGGGTATCGAAGCCCAATTTCTGGTAGTATAAGTCCGCAGACATACCACTGTGCCACTGGGGGGCAAACTTCAACTTAAGTTGCCTCTTGTTTGAAAAGTATTATATTTAATTAGGGAAAGATTTAAAAACAATTTTATTAATTTTTACATAAATTATAAGTTTGTAGATTATATGCTCTTGGACGACATTTTGTTTCGAATTTAAATTTGTTTCTAATACGCCTGTATATCTTATGTGAGTAGTTTCAAACATAAAAGTAAATCATTGGTAGACCTCCTGTAAATCTTCCGAATGATTGCCTTATCGCAGAGTTTGACAATAAATCATCGTGTGATACCCTCTTCAATTTGCTTAGAACCTATCAAGTTTGGTGAAGATAACAAGACCTAACAGATCCGTTTGTTTCAATGTATTCCTGATGCGATAGATTAATTAGACCTAATTTTCCTTCATGAAAGAAAAATTTGTGTGATACTATCTTCTTCGACACCAGAGTGCGTGGCTGACATTGATTTATTAGTTGCCCTGTCTGACTGGGCCACTATATTTCAACCATTTTAAATGACTGCTTGTTTCTAAGAGGCGCCGTAACTTACCAAGGTAAATATAAAAGTTGCCTTAATCTACTGATCGTGAAGAAATATGTCTTGATCGTCTCATCATCTACCCCATTATCAAATCTAATGTACTTTTCGTTTTTAGTTACGTGTAGGTTTGTAGTAATTATGTACTAAAATTAACTTTTACAGATAGTATATGGACTAACCCAATCGTGGAATGAAAAAAAAAGGGCTGAAATATTTTTGAAAAAACAACAAAAACTATTTGTTTGTTTGTTTCGGAAATTCGCGATTTTTTCGGCAAAAGGGAACGATTCCAGAACGTAGGAACCACAGTTCGGCACGCTAAGCACTAATAGTGACGAAAAAAAACAAAAAAAAACGGACAAACATAAATATCGTGTCATAAAAAAATTAATCGAATGAATTTATTTTCAGGGTTCATAACCATTCAAAACCACCGCAAATATTTCACTTTAAAAAAATGGGCTGAACGTGGTTAAGTGGTTAGCGTGTTCAGATGTTAACCAACGGGTTTATAATTCGCGACGTCGTCGTCGTCCCCAAAATACGTGCACTATACAAATGATTGGTCAGATCCTACTATTCGGTCGCATAAGAGTAGTCCAAGAGCTGGCAGTGAGTTGTATTGACTAAATGCCTCCCCTCTAGCTGTCAGTTTAAAATTAGAGATGACCATGCGTAGATAGTCTTTACTTATCTTTGAGCAAAATTTCTAACACAACTAGCTAACTAATTTTAAAACATTGCCATTTCACTAGCTTTTTAAGTTTGTTTGTTTGTATGATTTATAGAAAAGCCACATTGAGCTAACTGTTGTGTCCACCGCGGAAATTCGAACACCGGATGTTAATGTTGTAAGTCCGTAAACTTACCACTGACTATCATGGAAGAGCTCTTTAAGTAGTTAACATTGTGTTATGTGTTACTGAAGATAATGAAATATCTTCATCGACAAATCATGCTTTAGAATTTTATCCTTCTCGAAAGGTGCCCTTACATTTGTCAGGGAAAGTTAGTAATGCAGTAATTCTATTAAAAAACAAAAATAAACAAACTCGAATTATCAGGTTAGACGAGCGGAGGGGGAAGAGTCGGAATCACGTGAGGAAATAACCAAAAGAACAGGCTCTTCCAAATGCCGATGGTTTTTACAAATGGCGGATTCAATTAGTCTCCACTAAACAAACATTCTTTTAACTGCTGAGTTAATCTGTGGCCCGATCTTAAGCGAAGACATACCAGAACACGCCCTTCTGAGTTGCTCAGGCGCCGTCTCCCTCTGGTGGGGGCTGGGACTAACAAGATGAAGTGTGCCTCAAGCTTGTAATCGCGATTCAATCCAAATTGCACCTCAGCTACGTGCTCTTTAGTTAGCTGTAGATAATACGACCTTTGAACTTGAACGGTGGCAAGGAACTGTAGCATTCCAACCCGTTGAACAACGCCGTAGATGATAATTTTAGGTCACATTTTGTAGTACAACTTGCACGTCTGGCAGCAGGTGTGACCACTCCGTGGGTAGAACGTGGTCGTCCTCTGCTTCTTGCTTGATGATGAACAGTTCAACAGAACCCCCTTCAAGAATCACAAGTAGGATCATTACGTGAATCCCGTCATTTTAGAATACTAGCTTTTATTTTTGTATTTTCTAGAAGGTGAAAGATACAAGGAAAGCATTCATTACTTAAATGTGCGTAGAATGATCGTATAATTTTTTTAACGCAAGTTAATAAGAAAGGCGGAGAGATCATCCGAAACATTTTATAAATAAAAATTAAACAACATAGAAACTAAAACTAGTAACTAAACTACAAAGCACATTTGTTTAAGTCACTGGTGCAAAACGTGAAGCTCAAGTTTTTCATGTTGTAATCTATATATATACCAAATTAATGGTCATTCATACAAGCTACAAAATGCTCTGACTCTTCATAGATAATACATGAATAATGCAGTTTGTTTCGCTTTAAAATATGAAGTGTTTGGACGAAGTTATTGTTTTTATCACGTCCTCCAGCGGCTCAGTGGTAAATCTGAAGGTTTATAAACACTAAAATGTATGGTTTGATCTCTGCGGTAAGCATAGCGCATGTAGCCCATTACACAGCTTTGCGCTTAAACGAAAAAAACAAACGAAACTTTCTTTTATCACTCCTGAGTCAGCGTAGTCGAAGCGCTAAATGCCAGTAGTTGTTTATTTATTCATAAGCAACTGGAAAATGGTCAAACGTACGTCACATAGCCGACGAAAATATTATTGTTTTAAGACGAAAGATCAAAGGTCACGGATATTACATTACTTCTGGATTTCTAGAAAAAAATAAAGAAGCCAAATTTATAGGGTGGTTCAGGTGTTCCAAAACATACAGGAGTCAGAGGTCAATGTTCAAAATTACCGGTCACTTGTGGGCGTAAAACGTGCGTTGTCACGATTCGAGTACTTTGTTTCATTTTGAATATAAATTCGTGCTTCAAAGTTAATTACGATATTCTACAGATGACACATCAGAATTATCATAGTGTTCATTCTCATCGTTTAGCTTATGCAAGGCTTAAGGAGTTTATAGTTACTGTTCAGCCAATCAAGAAACTTCACAAATTGGTTCAACGAAAGAGGCCAAATAAAAAAAACTGTGTTGTTTTGATTATTTTTGTGATACTGTTAATTTAAATGTCTTCTTATGTTTGGAAGAGTGCTCGGCATGGCCATGTGGTTAGGACGCTCAACTCGTAATCTGTTGGTCGCAGGTTCGCATCCCCATCCCACCAAGCATGCTAGCCCTTTCAGCCATGGTGGCGTTATAATGTAACGGTCAATCCCACTATTCGTTGGTAAAAGAGTAGCCCAAGAGTTGGCGGTGGGTGGTGACGACTAGCTGCCTTCCCTCGTGTAGCTTTGCGCGAAATTCAAAACCAAACCTGTGCTTTAGATTTATACATTTTCTTTATGTTAATAGTTTCCGTTATAAAAGTGATTTTGAACTAATGATTTATCGCCTGCGTGCTGGAGAACAAGGTTTGTCTTCGAATAGAAATAGTTTCGATCAGATGAACTTAAGACTCATAGTTACGTGGTTTTCGCTTGATTTTACTGATGAAATTGGTTGAATAAAACTAGATTCTCCACATACATATATTTGTGATCACTATATGATATTTGACTCAAACGGTTTGTATAAAATAGAGAAAGCTTCAAGATTGCGTGCTTGAAATAGATTTTCCTAATTCATTTTTGGACGTATTCATATGTTTAAGTTGATATTGAATGTCTATTATTAATCAGCTGTAAGAGTTAAGCAAGTGTTTTACCCTTCTCTACATAACAGTATAGTAAGCAAGTGTTTTACCCATCTCTACATAATAGTATATCTGTCAAACTTCGCAGTATAAGATTACTGATATAGTTGACATAAAACATTGACCATCAAAAATAATGATGAAAAAAATCAGAAAATTATCCCCTTTCTATACGCAAAGAAAGAAATTTAAAAGCTTACCCACCCAATTTATGGTTTTTAGACAGTAGGGGTGCTATTATCGCCAGGGTGTGTTGAGGTTGTCAGGTAATATTGCTTATATTATGCGTCTCGAAAGCACGATAATTGGAAGGTATCTCAGCACTTAGGGTAACAAGTTGTTGAATCAGGCCTATCTTATCAACACTCACAATTAAGTTAACAAGTCTCCCTTATTTTATATTTATATTTATATATGTTTACTAGAGAAAGGCAGAAAGAGAAAGAGATTAACAGATGTGCAAGATCGTATTGAAAGTGTCTTCATGTTACGTGCAACTGTTATCTTTGTGTAATAATGATTTTTCTTAAGATGTCTGCCAATGACCTTGCAATACAAAAGTGATACTGAAAGATTACACAGGGTGGGGCAAAAGTTACTATACAGTTGGGTGGGACTAAAGTTACTCTACACTTAGGTGGGGAAAAGTTATTACACAATTGGATGGAGAAAGTTAGCGTACATATGGTATAGTTGGTGTTGTAAAGTTGGTACTAAAGAAAACATTGCCAAGACAATTGAAACCAATGTAATTATTGTTTGTTTCAGTGTAAGACGCCAGAAATTAAACTATGCTCTAAAATCTAAACGAAACAATTGTTTAGTTACTTTTGACCCACATTGTATTTCTTAACGTACAGTTTTATTTGAATGTCACTACCACAACTGTGGTGCATACACCAATGGTCGCCACACCTAGTTACTTCATCTGCTATTATCATTGTTACAAGTGGGTGTTCCTGGTAACATTTGGTGATTAATGTCACTATGCGACAGTTCTGGTGGATACACTAATGTTAGCGACATCTTGTTATTTCACCTGTTACAAGTGGGTGTTCCTAGTAACATTTGGTGATTAATGTCACTATGTGACAGTTCTGGTGGATATACTAATGTTAGCAACACCTTGTTATTATCTTTGTTACAAGTGGGTGTTCCTAGTAACATTTGGTGATTAATGTCACTATGTGACAGTTCTGGTGGATATACTAATGTTAGCAACACCTTGTTATTATCTTTGTTACTAAGTGGTTGTTCCTAGTACATTTGGTGATTAATGTCACTATGTGATAGTTCTGGTGGATACACTAATGTTAGCTAACACCTTGTTACTTCACC
>NW_013667591.1:204878-211383 GCF_000517525.1 Limulus polyphemus
TACTTTAGTTTTAGTTATGCGTTATATAAATATAATCTTCGTTTTGAGGTAGTTTTCCAATTTTGGTAACTTCCTTTTTTTATCGTACCCCTATGGTGTGAAATAAATAGATTATAAATCGTTTGTTTCTATATTTTTACAAGTTTCTTACATGGCTAGGGCCTAAGAGGCCTGAGGCGCAAAGGCAGACCAAAGTAGTCTAAATACGGTTCTGTAAGAAGATTAGGCAGATTACCATTACCAGCAAAAAATCAACCATCATCCTAGAGAATCAATTGTGAGACTCCACTAACTTTAAAAAAAAAAAAGAATGTAAGAAGATATGCCTCTTATTTGTTTCAGCTGTTTTTCTTTTGATAATGAAATGAAAATTGTCATCATTATTTTTTGTGTGCGGAAGTGTGGTGCATATAAAATAGATGATACATTTCTCTTCTTCTTTTAATAACTAAAGTAATTATACTCATTAATCTGCGATTTATGTACATGGATGTGGTGTACATAATATTTATTATGTCTTTTCCCTTCTTCTTTGAAAATTTAAAGTTTCCATTGTTTTGTGCAAAATTAATATTTATATATGTAAGAATTGTCCTTCATTGTACAAAACTCAAATGTATTTGTTGTTAATAAAGCTTACTTTGCATTTTGTATACATTGTGTCCGGTCTATCCTGTACCTTGGCGAATGCTCTAGCATTTACTAGATATAGGGTAGTTTGGTATATAAAAGAGGGTGACAACGTGACGGGACAATAATGTGTGTGTAGATAGTGAGTAATTGAACTGCAGTCAGAAGTACTGTTGACGTTCGATGATATAGCGTTTGTTATAGAGCGACTGTTGAAAATAAGTGTATCGTAAAGTTGTATTCGGAAAGAATAAACCAGTTTTATTAAGTAAGGACTTGTGTCGCTAAAGTTTCGTCGGAACGAAGTTACGGAAAGTTAATTATCGAACAGAGACGTAACAATATCTATAGTTTGTGAAGAAACATTAGATAATGTGTTAGAAAAAATAAGCTTTATAGTAATGTTGAATCCAAAGCATCAGGAAGAAAAATTTACTCACCTCACAAACTTAGGACAGCAGGAATTTTTAAGTCTGTTTCCTTTATAAAGCGGTCTGCTTCTGAGGCTGTATGTAAAATTAATCTTTATATATACACTAATTTATCTAATACACACAGACATATATATGTGCACAGTCGATACGCACAAGTTGTCACTATGGCAATATTGTTTCCAAAGTTCTTAACATTCATTCTCGAAAACGTGATAAAATGCTGATAAAACATCCGTTTCCTTTTTTTTGGCATTACTAAAGAAGGGGAAAATGTGATCGGTATTATTGTGTCCTTCGTTTTCAGCATTGAAATTGAGTTGTCACACTTAACAGGATGTTTACGACAGTTTCCAATGTAGTTGCAATTTGAATAACGTTTTTTTTTTGTGGGGGGGGGGGGAGAAACTAGGATTGCCTCATTTTGTTGAAGCTGCAATATGCTTCTTTTTATACATGTATTGTATTTTATCCTCAAAAGATGTTAAGTTTAATATTTATTTAACTTATTAATTAAATGCATTTAAATATCATGGTTGATAACATGAGAAAATATGTAGATATTAATTTTATGTTTAATATTGTACCAACAACAAGTATTAAAAGAATGTATTGAAGTTATACATTGAGTGTTAGCATTTGGTGATGACGAAAGTTAGTAAACAGTAATCATGTCATTATGTCAGATTAAATATTTAAAGAAGTACGTTTATTTCCATAAAAAATAATACTTGCAATAGCATGCAAAAGAATGCCATTGGGTTGTATTGTGAAGTTTGTGTGTCTATCAGTTAGGAGACTTTTCATGTTTGAATTATGAACTCTTCCAGACTTTTTTATTTTAGGCTTAAAGTGAGTGTTGTTTCTCTCAAGTAAATCGATAATAACTTTAGAGATTAATTTTTGTGATGTTCTTGTATCCATTAAAATATTGTATAAGTGTTTTGAAACCATCATTTTCAAAGATTTATTCTTACCTAGCAGAATATATATATAAATAACCTGTTATAAAGGAATAGACAATTTAATGGTATTGTACTTGTATGCGCTTTATGAGTAAAAAATAAGATTTTCTATTTATTCAAAGCTATTGAAAGTGTGTACATAATGTGACTATATAACCAATCAGTTAGAAATAATAGAAGCTACATGCAAGTTCCATACAAGTATTTTTCTAATAGAATATGTTGTTTTTCTCGCGCAAAGTTACATGAGGTCTACATAATCTAGCTATCCCTACTTCTTAAGTGATAAAATAGAGAGAAAGCAGCTATTCAACACACTCATCTTCAACTCTTGGGCTACTTTTTTCATACTAAAAAGTGGAATTTGAGCGTCATTCTTATAACGCATGCACAGCCCCAAAGTGCGGAGCGCAATTTTTTTCGGCGGTAACGATACGCGAACCACGGAACCTCAGCTCCACTGCTCACCACACAAACATTGGGCCGCACTAAGCTTGTTTGAAGTCGAGTCCTACTATGATTAGAAATGAAATAAGAATTTTTTGTTTTCTTTTTGAGAAGGAAAACTACATTTTGATTAATTTCACTAAATTGGGAAATTCCAAAGTATCAAAAGGAAAAGGTAAAGAAATTATATATAGAAGTAACCACATCAGTGTTCAATGTGTTAGGAAGCTCGAGTAGACTTTGAGCTCTTCGTCGATTACAGTAATTACCCAGTGTGGAAGAGCAAGCTTTCTCAAAATGCTTCTTGGGTCTAAATCTAAAGCTTTCGTAGAGTACACAATCTTGGCATGCTCGAAGATTGGATCATCAAACAGGAGTTTCTGTTTCACCTCGCATATGATATCTCTGTAAAATTCTCTGGCTGAGAAATAGATCTTAGCGATTTCTTCGTGAATCATATTCGCATCATTTGTATTTTTGGTCTGTCAGTGTGGACTCAGCTCAGATACTTTGATATACTTTGTTCAGAAGCAAATATTTGCTCTCTTTCCTTTCGTCAACCATCAAAATGGCATCCGATCCAACATATCTCAAAGTCATAAAATTGGTAGTAAATGTTTTGATTATTCTTTCTGTTTCTACACGTAGCACGTGGAAAGATAATGTCAAATGAGTTGAGAATCCCCCAATAAAAAAGAAAACGTCTACTGGTGTGTGTAGGATGTTCAAAAAACAGTGACGTGTAAGGCAACTCACAGCTCGAGCAGTCTATCCACACATTGCTTCATCAACAACCATCTGGTCTCACAGATGCCAAAAGCTCATGCATTTTATAGCCTGTAAATTACTATAAAATCTATTGCAAATAAAAAAAATGGTTATACACGCTTCTTAGCATTTGTTGCATCACTACAAAATCTAAACCACTTCCTCAGAGGCACATTCAAATTTTCCAGCTACTCTAAATGATGAAACTTTGCAAGCATTTGTACAATAGTTTTTATCATTCGCTCTGTTATATTACCATGCTAGAGGGGATAAGATTAACTGCGCGTTTTCACAGATCCAACATCTTGCACAACTATGAAAAAACTTGCTGTTTAAATTAGTTTCCTGGTCAATATGAATTTCTTCTGGTGCGCTGAATCTGGCAATCCATTCTTCTGCCAACTCATTAACCACAGACTATGCTAAAGTATTGACCAATAGACAAGCTTCGAAAAACACATGCAATTAATCGTTATTTTTGAATGTTAAAAATCGTATTTATAACTATGTTTTAAAAAACATTAAAATAACGTGGACAATACTGTAAAAATGAATATATATATATTTTTAATTTTATTGAAATTATCTGTAAGTGTTTTAATGCGTAGACCTATTTTGCGAAACACTTCAATATCCACTGAATTCAATGTGAAACCGTTTAAAAACTAATTTGGGAGCAAAAAGACGCAATTTCATTAAATTAAAGGTGAAATATGACTTAAACTGTTATTTCTATAGACAGTTATATTTTCCTTAGTAAGGGTTAACGCTCTGACTCTGACCATGCAACTGATCTAGTCGAAATTTATTGAATACATATATACACAGAGAGATACACACACAAATGTTAAAAAACACATAAATTGTCTTAAAGAATGAATAATTTAAATTTTGTATGACAAAGAACTTTAATATGAAGTATTAATTTGATACGCTATAAGCCTGTAACAATCACTTTTTTTTTCTAGTAAAGGCCCTATTATTATTGTTGCGTCAGCGAGATCACGTGACTATTCTCACGCCACCTACTTTCTAGAATTATCCTGTACCTTGGCGAATGCTCTAGCATTTACTAGATATAGGGTAGTCTGGTATATAAAAGAGGGTGACAACGTGACGGAAAAATAATGTGTGTGTAGACAGTGAGTAATTGATCTGCAGTCAGAGAGTATTACTGAGCACGTTCGTTGTTACAGCGTTTGTTTTAGCGCGATTGTTGAAATTAAGTGTATCGTAAAGTTATATTCGGAAAGAATAAACCAGTTTTATTAAGTAAGGACTTGTGTCGCTAAAGTTTCGTCGGAATGAAGTTACGGAAAATCAATTAACAAACGGAGACGTAACAAATTGGTGTCAGAAGTGGAACGAAAAAATAAAATGGAAACGAGGGGCGGAAAATCAAACTACAGTTTAGCAGCAACAAAAGAAACAAGAAGAACGAGAAAAGAAACAAGAAGAGAGACAACAGCAGCTGCAAGAAAACCTGCAACAGTGGCAGCTCGAACAGCAAAATAAACAAGAAGAAAGATTACAGCAGTTGTTGGAGGAAAAAGAAAAGAAACAAGAAGAACGAGAAGAGAAATTACAGCAGTGGTTGAGGAAAGAGAAAAGAAACAAGAAAAGAAATTACAGCAGTTGTTGGAGGAAAAAGAAAAGAAACAAGAAGAAAGACAACAGCAGTTACAAGAAAACCTACAACAATGGCAGCTCGAACAGCAAAGTAAACAAGAGAGACTACAGCAGTGGTTGGAGGAGAAAGAAAATAAACAAGAACAGAAATTACAGCACTTGTTGGAGGAAAAAGAAAATAAATAAGAAGAGAGATTACAGCAGATTTTGGTTGAAAAAGAAAAGAAACAAGAAGACAAATTACAGCAGTGGCAACTGGAACAAGAAAGGAAACAAGAAGTACAAATGGAAAACAGTATCTAATTCGCTTTTAAATTTACTAAATTGAAGGACAATCTATTGTCTTTTACACAAGGAGGATACATTGACCATCAACTTAATCAGCCCCAGACAGTGGCAAGCCCTTACAGAGCCCGCAGCTAAACTCTAATGCAGACATATTCAGTCCCATTAGAAGTCACATCCCAGATATGAATGTTAGTAATAGGAGTGATCCAGTGAGAAGGAAGCCACAGGAATATGATGGGAAAGCACTGTGGAAAGCATATAGAGCACAGTTTGAGCTACTGGCAGAGATGAATGGATGGACAGAGGAGCAGAAAGCAGTATATCTGGCAACTAGCTTGAAGGGACAACCACTGGAAATACTTGGACAGTTGTCAGCAGACAACAGGCACAACTATAGAGCACTGGTGTCGGCTCTAGAACTCAGGTACGGAACCCAAAATCAGTCAGAAGTCTACAGGGCCAGGTTCAGGACGAGAGTCCATGCTAAAGGGGAGAGCCTGCAAGAGCTGGCTCAGGACTTGGAAAGCATGGCACACAAGGCCTACCCAACTGCACCACCCGATCTCCTCAAGTTGTTGCTGAGGGATCAGTTTGTAGATGCCTTGGACAGTCCAACAACTTAAGATACAAGTGAAGCAAGCACACCCTTCTACCATGCAGGATGCAATGGCCAGAGCTCTCGAATTTGAATCCTATGTTATGTCCAGCACAGAGGTACCGAGGTTGGTACAGTCATCTGGATTCAAGGCCAGAAAACGTCAGCTTTTAGAGAAGTTTGAGGGACTTTGCTGGCACTGTAACAAACCTGGGCACAAGAGAGCTCAATGCTGGAAACTTTAGCACAGGGGAGATGATACAGCAGGAAAGGCTGCTACCCAGAAAGACTATTGGAACTGTGGGGAGCAAGGACATATGAGGAGCCAGTGTAAGAAAAATACCACCAATCAGTCAGCTTTGGGAAACCAGTAGTGGTTGGTGCTCATGGACGCCCACCAACCTCCATCGTGAAAGTCCCAACAGCTAAGTGTAAAATGGCAAGCACACATAGTATCTACGTGACAGGGAAGCTGGATGGCCAAAGGTGTAACTTTGTCATAGATTCTGCATCTCAGCAAACCCTTGTGAGCATCAAAATGCTGGATAACAAAGGAGTACCAGAAGCTCTGTGGTGTGACAGGACATTCTGCAAGGTTGTGGGGACCTGTGTGGGTAACTATCGAGCTAATGGGCATGAATAACAGACAGAAAGTATACTTGGCTGACATTGAAGACCAATGCATATTAGGATTGGACTGTCTGTTACCGAATAAGTGTGTGTTGACCTCGATAAAATGACGATTGAAAACA
>NW_013667591.1:212357-218076 GCF_000517525.1 Limulus polyphemus
ACTTATGTCGCTAAAGTTTCGTCGGAACGAAGTTACGGAAAATCAATTAACAAACGGAGACGTAACATTATTATTAATAATGATAACATGATAAAGATGGTAATGAAGAAGAATTAATACCCATTTGAAATTTTAAAAATTCTGGTCTTACATTTATATTACGTTTATAAAAAAATATTTGCTTTTAAAATAAAAACTGTTTTTGTATTTATGAAAATGGTTCAGGAACAAGCTGAGAAATGTCAGTTATATCCATACGCCACCACTATAAGAAAAACAACCAGAGGATTTCTGCGATACTATCATAGTACAGTTATTAAAAACATACGAACTTAATTATAAAAGCTAAGATTAAAAAAAGAAAAACAAGTCTAATTTATATTGGAATTACTTTCGCCTTCTGATGTACTACAGTCACAATCTGCCTACGCCTGAAAAAAAAAACTTACTCGGAGGCCATTTTGTATTGGGGAGACGTTGGAGTAGACATTACTACACACTAAAAAAAATGAAAGACAGAAATAGTCTAAGTAACGTAGGTTTGACAACACTGGTCAGGTCTCATTTCTGTTTTCAGATGTTTCTTTGGTTTTAGATAAGTCAACTAATTAATTATTGTTATTAATATCATTATTATTAGCGAGACACATTTGTCACAAGTCAAGCCTTGTGTCAGGGTAGGTGTGCTTGTCATTTTAAAACATAAAACTGATATATTTTTACAATACTTGAGGAAACGCCTTTATTATTTTTCAAGTGGAAAAACTTTTTAATGCTTTACTTTTTTTTTCATGTTATAACTTGACTGTATTTGCCTTGCTTTGTGTTTATTCGCCCATGTGTCAGAGGGATGTGTTAATAGTATAGCAAGATTCTGTCGTGTTTTTCATATGTATTTTCTTCATTGAGAAAAATCATTGGAAGCCTGAGAGTATGGGGGTCGCTAGGCCCCATCTAGGTCCAGGGGCAACGCCCGGTGGGGGGTTCCTATTACTCATCTAATTCTAAATGGGGTTTCAATGGGCCTCGCCCCCTTGAAGCTGAAAGATCTTCAACTCAAAAATGCATTTAAAACCATTTTCTGGAGTCACCTGCTCAGAAAATCGTAATGAAATTTGTCAAATTATCTTCCACATAGATGACCAAGTACTGGTAGATTAAGTGGGGGAGAGGGAAATTATACACCTACATGTATACGAAGTGGAAATTCTGTCACACATCAAAGCTGGTAACGCTGGAATTGTTTGGATATGCTGGCTCGTATCAGATGTAGTGGTAGCTTCTTCGCCTACCGTAGGCGGCTCCTTTGACGTTAGCTGTGTCAAATGATCTGTTATGTGGTAGGTAGAAACGGTGGCCTGCATTGACTTTTTGTGGCATTTTGACTGAATATGGTCTTTTATTGCACCAATACCACGTGTGCTGTATTTAATGGTCGCATTTTGACAAATATAGCAAACTGCTACGGTATGAATTTTGTGAAAAAAATTCACCGAGCACATGTCGTTCTTTCACTGTTCATGTTTTTCACTTTGATTTCGACATCTTTATCCATTCATGCCCACCTCCAAATCTCTACGATTTTTAGCGATCTCTCGAACCTTATACTGTTCCTTGTCGTCAATTATTTTCAAAACTCAATCCATTTTAGCAGATACTATCGATGTTCGGAAGTTACAACAATGTTTACTCAATAATACACCTATATTAGAAATCATTCACAATTGAATTTAATCTAAAAATCACCAGCAAAGTAAACTCATACGCATGTACAATTTAGCGAAAGATTGTAAAAACAGACCAAAATCTAAAAACGAACCAAGTTAAGGACTCGCCAAGACTCACAGAATCCCCCCATTTCTCACTCCATTGAAATTTTGTCCTCAAATTAACATGATTCACAGGACGGATCCATGAGACAAGAAAATCCGCGTGAAATTCTCAACCCTGTTTAATGTACTTAACTCGAGGAAATAGTTGTGTGATGTTTCGAATACATATGTAAGCTTTGAATTAAAATTTTTAATGCTTTAGCTTTTTTACTTTTTTAACAAGTATATATGTTTGCCACGTGACGCTTATTGATTTTGACTTATAAAATAAACTGGATTGCAGCTCTCAAGAACTAAGGTTGGAGAGTACTGGGCTAAAGAAAGTGATGCAATGCTTTTGGTTTTAGAATTAACTCCTTGTGCGTTGAGAGGTTTGTCCCAGTTAAAAACTAGACATGATAATCGAAGATGTTTTCATATGAATATTGTAAGACATTCTTTCAGACCTTCAAAACTTACTTAGGTCACTGTTCATTTCACAGAAGTTATGCACGTGCAATTTTTTCATGTGGTTTGTCAGTGCAAGCGGAAACTCACTAAATACAGTGCATTAAAGAAAGTCGTGTTATATAAGTCATGTAGAGTATTCTGCCATCGCAAAAACAACAAATGCATAAAGTTATTTTATGTGGATAAACCATTTGAAGTGTTTTTGTACGGAATTCTAAATAGAGATAAAGAAAACCTTGAAATATATATAATAAAACCATTGTTTTATGTGGATCAACCACACATTTTAAAATATTTGTTTGTAAATTGACTGTAAAAAAACACTAAATATATTTCATGTGGATTAAACATTAATTAAGAAGTGTTTTTGTGGAATGACTGAAAACCAATTGAAATACATGACAAAACAATTATTTTATGTGGAATAATCGTTAATTTAAGGATAGTTCCTTGTACGATAACAGTAAAAACAATCAAAATACAGATTAAAACAGGTATTTCAGGACAAATTCCAGTGAGATTTAACGATGAATTGCTGTAAATTTTATAGAAAATATCGTGAATTAGTTTAAGATTCTGAACTTATTTTTACTGTAAAAGTTTTAGTAGCTCGGCTGCCAGTCTTTTTTACCTTAAAGTTTCAGTGAAATGTTTTACAGTGTGAAGTAATCGATAGCACATACCATTTCATTCAATTTATGGGAGAAAACCAGCAATATTCACGGTTATTCTCTATTTAGGAGAACCAACTTTTCTCTGCTAGAATTTAACCTGTCTGGACCAATTTCGCGCAAAGCTACACGAGGACTATCTGCGCTAGCCGTCCCTAATTTAGCAGTGTAAGACTAGAGGGAAGGCAGCTAGTCATCACCACCCACCGCCAACTCTTGGGCTACTCTTTTACCAACGAATAGTGGGATTGACCGTCACATAATAACGCCCCCACGGCTGAAAGGGCGAACACGTTTGGTGTGGCGAGGATTCGAACCCGCGACCCGGAGATTGCGAGTCGAGCACCCTAACCACCTGGCCATGAAGGGCCGACTACTTCAACAAGCTTTAGTTCTACCGAGATTACTATGACAAGAAACCATGCCAGCTGAACTTCGATTGTAAGTAGCACAACCTCACAAAAAAGTTCAATTACTTAGGAAAGATATTATTCAAACATGATATCGAGCGCGGTCCAGTTGATAGCGTGCTGGACTGTGTATCTGAGATTCGTATCCCATTTAAAAAAAAAAAAAAAACAACGAAAAAAAACAAAAAAAACTCGCTCCACAACTTGGCCCTGTGAGTGCGTTATAAGAATGACGCTCAAAATTCCACTAATATGTATGACAAGAGTTGACGGCGATTGGTGTTGACTAGCTGCCTTCAATCCAACATTAGGGAGGCTAGTCCAAATAGCTCTTGAATAGCTGTGCGTGAAACTCATAAAAAAATACACGAATATGACACATTATGAAAAAAAGGGCTATGAAAACTAAATAACTGTAGTAAACATAAGTTATTCTGAAAACGAGGTTTTCGGCAATCAAGTCTGCCGTATTTAGGATCTAAAATATATAGATAAGAGACCATTGACGAAGTTTGTTTCTGTGAAAGTTGCTAAAAACATCAAAAGTATCTCCATTCACAATAGGCCTGGTAGTTAGGGCACTCGACTCGTAATCTGCAGGTAGCGGGTTCAAATCCCCATCACACGTGACGGTCAATCCCACTATTCGTTGGTAAAAGAGCAGCCCAAGAGTTGGCAGTGAGTGGTGCGGACTTGTCGCCTTCCCTCTAGTCTATCACTGATAAACTAGGGACGGCTAACGCAGGTAGTCTTCATGTAGCTTTGCATGAAGTTCGTACCATTCAAGATAAAACGATTAATTTGTTTTGTACTCAATAAACAAAAAAAAAAAAACGAAACGCTTTTTTCATATTTCGTAAATAACACTAATGTATATTTATAAAATATTTCACCAGCGAATCCTATTACAATATGAATACCCTGGATGTTTCATATCCGTTCGTATTCCGGATCCAATTGTTTCCTTGATTTTCAGTAAAATGAGTCATGTAAACACTTGAACTATGTAGCAGTCGATCAAGGACTGATTGTCTTTTCACACGGCACATTTTTCGTGTTTGTTTTATGATACAGGTTTTTAAAATAATAATATAAAACAAGAAAAACACTGCAGGTAGAACAGAAATGACAACAAAGTAGCGTAGCACTAATTTGATACTGATTATGAAAAAAAAGTGATTTTTCAATTGTGGAAGTAGGTATGATGTGAAATTTATAATTTCATGTATATCTAATGACAAGTGTTTATTGTGCCCCAGCCGGCCTGATGAGCTCTGGACTGAGTGTTGCACATCGGCAATGGATATGGCGAACACTATGGTGTGATTGGAACACTATTATAATACACTTTTCAAATTCCAGAAAATACCTATGGGGCTAGATAAAGAATAGTGTTAAAAATAATACTTATGTCTCAGACAAATAAAATTAATTCCAATTTCATCTGTTTTACTTATTTTGTAAAAGTGGCCCAAGTAGTGACCATTTTGACCCAAATAGCCAGCATACTACGACTAACTATCATCATATCAGTTAATAGGGCTGGAAGCGTGTTGAAACCCATGTGGTACATAACGTATCGTTTAGGCTGAAAATAACAAATATTATCTCAGTTAGTGAAAATACATATATTATTTCTGCCTTTATAATGCTTCTCCAATGTGCTAGAACAAGTTGTCTTGTATATTTATGCCACGCTACACAAAAGGTATCTATGCCAGCCGTTCCTACTTTTAAACTGATAGGTTAGAGGGAATGCAGCTAGTCAACAGCTTCCAACACTACTCTAACAGAAGTCAACAGCATCCAACACTACTCTAACAGAAGATCATCATTCTTATAATGTATTAATGGCCGCAAAATATGAAATGTGATTTTGTGAATCATGGATCCATAATCTGGCATGCTAACAATTAGGTCACACCTGGCCCTTGTACGAGAACAGATTCTGTTAAAAGCAAGCCTAGATTACTAATACTCAGAAGTATTTTCACTCCATCCTGAGCAAAAAAAAAGACTATCAAGTGCTGCATAGATTTTGTCTGTAACTCCTTCTAGCAGTCTTAGTTCTACCCAGCTAGTGTTTCTACTCATGACCACACACACACAGAGCCATGTCAGCTCAGCCTGGATTTTGAGTAGTAAAAGAATCTTGGAAAAAAAAGGCAATTACTTACATTAATAAATTATTTTAGTACAAAGTCTTTTAAAACTTTGGGATATTCACTTTCAGAAGTTAGTCTGATGTGAAATTTGTAAATATATATATACAATACAAATTTTCAATTTTTCTAATGGGGTAACTGTTAATTTTAATATACACCTGGAAAAAAGTTAAGCACCCCCAAATATTTTT
>NW_013667592.1:0-16099 GCF_000517525.1 Limulus polyphemus
GTAGGTGAGCTACTTGTAACAATGTATTCATAGTAGGTGAGCTACTTGTAACAATGTATTCATAGTAGGTGAGCATACTTGTAACAATGTATTCATGGTAAGTGAGGTATCCGTAACGTTATATTTATGGTAGCTGAGCTAATTGTAACAATGTATTAATGGTAGGTGAGCTACTTGTAACAATGTATTCATGGTAAGTGAGGTATCCGTAACGTTATATTTATGGTAGCTGAGCTAATTGTAACAATGTATTAATGGTAGGTGAGCTAATTGTAACAATGTATTAATGGTAGGTGAGCTAATTGTAACAATGTATTAATGGTTGGTGAGCTAATTGTAACATTATCTTTATGGCAAGTGAGCTCCGTTATCTACAATTTCATTTCAATAATCTTTCTTTCTGACTGAAGAAGATAACAAAAGTTGTTTTTAAATCAAGTTTCATTTTCAACTGTTTACGTAATGGAATTAGTAAAAGACAAAATCTGTATATCATTTAAAATTGTTAATTTTGTATTTTGTTGATTTAGTTGGTACATACATCATCATTTTCCCTGACATATGCCATTGTGAAGCTCCTTTTTCAGCATTTTACTTTATTGGTTTATGTTAGTAGTTTTTGTTTTTACCTGTAGAAAAACATTAGACTTGACTGGTTAAGAGCATGTGCTGTTTAAATCAAACAAAACTGATCATTATATATATATACCAACGTCGCCCGGCATGGCCAGGTGGTTAGGACGCTCGACTCGCAATCTGCGGGTCGCGGGTTCGCATCCCCATTCCACCAAACATGCTCGCCCTTTCAGCCGTGGGGGCGTTATAATGTGACGGTCAATCCCACTATTCGTTGGTAAAAGAGTAGCCCAAGAGTTGGCGGTGGGTGGTGATGACTAGCTGCCTTCCCTCTAGTCTTACACTGCTAAATTAGGGACGGCTAGCGCAGATAGCCCTCGTGTAGCTTTGCGCGAAATTCAAAACAAACAAACAAAATATATACCAACAATAATATAATTTGACTTGTGTGCCTGTATGTTTAAAGAGAAACAAAACGTATTTAATATTCTCAAATTTGGAAACACAATAACGAATAGTTATGGTTAGTAATGCATGTAACTGATAACGTAACTGTTACCATAACATTGGTCTGAAGGACTACACATGAAATATTTATTTTATCCTGCACGCGCTACTTTTTAATTACTTACATTCCCACTAAATTGTGCATTTGAGATAAATTTGGCAATTTATATTTTTATATTAAATTTTAAGTCTTTATGTCTAGACAAAGGGATTGCCTCACATTCGAAGAGGTGCGTCAAAGAAGACATTTGCTCTCCATTCCAGTCCCAGCGAAGTTATCCAGTTTTAAGCAGTTGACAAATGCTGCTTTACTTTCTTACTTATTTCTGCTTAGCCTTTTCCCTAACTGATAAGCGGTATGCGATGTTTGAAATATCACCGTTTCTGCTCCAGACCCTAATGGATGAGTCCGCAATGCTTTCACCCGACCGCTACTTGGTAATAATTTCTTCGCGTGCTTTCGAACCATATTGTATACTGTATGTAAACCCGCTACTCATCGGATCTTGGTGATATTTCTGATCACAAAGAAAGGTCGTGATGTGCTAGCATGTTGTGATGATTCGCCATATGTTCTTTCAGCTTCATTAATTGTTGAAGATAGTGTATTATGAAAAGAGATTATTGTTATCACTGTTGTATTTATTACTTGTCTTGATTTTCGTGCTGATAACCAAACTTGGATCACATAATTTCTATCTAACAACTGTGCTGTTTTGGAACTTGTTTATTTTTTATTAATGCAAAGCTACAAAATGGGCTTTCTGCACACTGTCCATCGCGAGAACTCGAACCACAAATTTTTGTGTTTTAAGTCCATAAATTTTAATGGTGACCCACCGGGAGACCTGCTTACAACATTGGCCTTACTATAGGTGGAATAATTGTTTACGTATCCATTATGGTAGTTGAGCTACTCGTAACTTTGTCTTCATGATGGGTGATCTACTCGTAACGTTGTCTTTATGATGGATGAGCTACTCGTGAAGTTGTCTTTATGATGGGTGAGCTACTCGTAACGTTGTCTTTATGATGGGTGAGCTACTCGTAACGTTGTCTTCATGATGGGTGAGCTACTCGTAACGTTGTCTTTATGATGGGTGAGCTACTCGTAACGTTGTCTTCATGATGGGTGAGCTACTCGTGAAGTTGTCTTTATGATGGGTGAGCTACTCGTAAGTTATTACGATATCCTTATTGTAGGTGAGCTACTTGTTTATGATGTTTCTATGGCAGGTGAATTATTTGTAACGATTTATTCATGGTAGTTGAGCTGCTCATAACGTTGTCTTTATGAGGGGTGAGCTACTCGTAACGTTGTCTTTATGACAGGTGAGCTGCGCTGCTTGTTCATGTCGCGTGATGTTGGTTTTAAGTGACTTTTAACGTTTTCTATATAGCAAGTGAAGTATTTAAAAAAATATATAAATGTATGTAAAACTGGGGTAACGTTTAATACATATATGAAATGAAATTTTATGGTTAACAGTTAAAATTAAAGTCGACTTGTTTACAATATTGGTATAGTAAAAAAGTGATTTTATTGTATGTCTGTGATCGTAAACAAAGTGGAACCATGTGCGTTGTTTTTCTAGTCGAAACAAAGATAAAATTTACAATTTTATAAAACAGTAGTTTTATGGGAAAGTTTAAAAGAATATAGGAAAAGAAATATTTGTGATTAAAATGTACTCATTTTTAATTGTTTATTAAAATATCATATAACAATGAAATATTTTTCCAAATTGCAAATTTGCGAATTCATAAAATATCACATGTAAAAATAGGATGTTTTGTTTGTAGCAGCTACACAATATTAAAAAAATATATATCATGGAAAGTCTCAAATTTTTCTATATAAAATTGTGTACTTGAAAATGATCACACCAGTGGTCGAAACGTCATACCTGTTCTAAAAATATTCTTCCTTGCTGTAAAAGCTGTAACTTGTAATAAAATAATACTTATAATCAGTAACTAAACTCAAAAGGAAACTATTAACAACTTGTTTATTCGATGGCAGAGAGAAGAACATCAGTGCTTAACTTCTGCCGTATCATTCCAGAACCTGTTTTGAATATTTCTTATTATATAAAGCAAAGGCGGGAACATAATTAAATATAAAAACTGCCGCGGTCGCATTATGAATTGATATTTGACTAACATAGTCAAAAACTTTACTTACCTCAAACCCCATTCCAACTAATAGCCTCAATAACATTTAATTGTCATCTTACAAAACTCAAAGCTCACCCAGCCCCCACTCCCGTTAACAGAAATCTGGTAATCCCCCCCCCCCTCCCACACACACGGAAATTAAACACTGGAGAAGAGTATCATGACCAACATGAAACATATACAAGGTAGTATGCTGGGTACCAAAACAAATTTGGGTTGCATATGTTGTATTATGTTGTATACCTTCAGGGTAATTAGGTAGGACGTGCAGAATATTAGGACATTACATCAGAAAATGTTTCAGCGTAGTATTTCTGATTAATAGTTTAATTTTGAATTTATTTGCAGGTTAAGTTTTATTTCATTACAAGTTGCGGTTTTTAGACAGGTACGACGTTTCGATCACTAATGTGATCATTCTCAAGTACACAAGTTATGTACTTGAGAATGATCGCACCAGTGATCGAAACTTCATATTTGTTCTAAAAATAATCTTCCTTGCTGTGTGTCTTGACAATAGCCCTAGAGCATAGTTTCCATTACAAAAGTCTTCATTCTAAGACTATCATGTCAAAAGCATATCACTGCTTTCTGCATGCGTTCTAAGCCATCTAGGGTATGAGACTTCAAACCTGTTTCAACAACCAGATCACAAAGAAATCTAGAGGTGCTGCACTGGCTCCTTGACTGGCATGTCTTTATATGGAATGCCATAAGTACCCATTTTATTCTCCAACTGCTTGAGTTGTGTGATGGTTGAATGAATGTGTCGTGGAAGCAACTTGTTTTTACGTGAATATTCGCTTTTCCAGACAGAGATGCTTGTTAACTATGATCTGTACATGGACAGCTTTTGCCACTGACCTTTGTGTTCATGGATTCTCATTTGTCACATGGTTGATGTCTCTTTCTGGATGAATTCCTGGTGCATCAAGTTGGCCTTAATTTTCTTTTGTTTTTGAATACCATTAATTACAAGGTATATCCACATTTTGAAAACTCTAAATCACTCGATATGAATACATATTTATGGCCTGTCTGCATAAAAATTTTGCGTTAAAAAGGGCTGTTACACATCCTTCTCAAAATGATCAAATTTCGGTTGCATCACACTACGTACGTAGCATCTAACAATGCCAAAATATAGTTCTGATACATTTTGTACCACCTGACTTTACATCGGATGTTGTTATCACGTTACTTGCGTATTTTAAGTTGTTTTAATATAAAGTATTCACCTTTCTCTAAATTTATGATAGCATAAAAAGTAAGATGTACCGTTTTGTTTAAAGCAAATAAAAAATACTACACCATTGTACATATTCGTAGCTTTTGCTTTGTATTTTAGATGATAATGTGTTATACTGAGGATTAAAGGCCTTTGATTTGCGCCCCCCAGTGGCACAGCGGCATGTCTGCGGACTTACAACGCTGGAATCCGGGTTTCGATAGTCCATTGTGTAGCTTTGGGCTTAATTACAAACAAACAAAGCTTTGATTTGCAATTATTTATTGTTTGTGAATTCTGTATTCGAGTGATTTGTGCATTTCCACAGGAATCTCCACTACTGTTAGTGTATATGGTTTTAAATATTTTATATGATTTAATTTTTTAAATAAATGCCCTGAAATATCCGGTTTTATATAATTTAATCATATTATTTATTTTACATAAGCATTTTCCTAGAGTAATTTTTTTTAGCGATCCAAGTGTACAAATCGAACATCAAAAATGGCCGTAGTTTGTGGGTGTTTTCGAGAATTTTGGAAGAACTATTTCATAAAAGGAATCCGGTTTAGTGTAAGTGTTACAGTTTTAAACAGTTTCTTATGTTTACTAGAATTTACTAATAATATATGGTGAGACGAACGATTAGACTGGTTTCTTAATACTACTACACCTAGAGATGTAGGTGAAAATTTTAATTTTACCGCTCCCAGACCAGTTGATAATGATAAGGATGATGCTTAAACTATTTGATATTACTCAAGTATAAATGCCAATGAAAAAATTCAAACAATAATATATGTAAATATGAAAGGCTGATAACATAGTTACTCTATAACTGTAGGATACATTAGTTCTGCCGAGCAGTGAATGTTTACTCAGATTATACTTACAAGTTACAGTACACTACGTTGTCTTAACACTCACTGAGTGTGCCAGTCAGTTAGACTGAATTCGGGGAATATGTGAGCAATAGAGAGGTATTACTGTTTCCAGTACTTAAATAAGAACCAAAAACAACTGTGCAAAAAAGAAATAACGTCTCACTAGTGTTCAGCCACGAAGGAGCAGAGTTTAGGAGGTTGGGTGGAATGTGTTCCCCGTCCAGAAAATAGGAGAAGTGTTCACGTTCAGACAGGTATTGCACTTAGCCACCTTGCAACAGCTGGTAAGCTTTACTGAGCCTTTCTTAGTAAACTTCAAAATAATTCCTAAAACTGTGAAGGACCCAGGTCTCTTTTTTTTGTGCAGCAAGTTAGGCCACTATTCTGTTTGGTGTGGGATTTTGGATTGGACTTTGAGTTTTACTCCCTCGTGGTCTGGAATATGAGTGAATTTGGTCATGTTGATGGGCATTTCAGATTTCTGATATCACAAGGAGTTCAAATCTCTGTTCAGAATGAAAAAAAAAGAGTACCAGAAAGTTTTATTTAATTATAAAAAAAACCAAAAATATTAGTTCATCCTTTAAACTTTGAGAAGATGGCCAGATTTCTATAGAAAATTCCAAGATATATTAGTATAGAGGAAATGTGAAATTTAGCAAATATATGTTTACAAGAATGATCCACGTCTCTGTTCTCTTAAAATTATTTTGAAATATTATACAGGGCTTTTTTTTTTCTTGTTGCTAATCTTCTTAGAGAAGTAACAGCTCAAGACTTTAATCAAATATTTTTTTTCTAAATTTAGTGTGGCTCAACTACCCATTAAGCAGTTATATCTGTGAATCTTGTTTATGCTTGCAGGGGCACATCTAGTGGCTGTATGGTTCACACTTTCTACTGTATCA
Organism: Limulus polyphemus; assembly: GCF_000517525.1. NCBI lineage: Eukaryota > Metazoa > Arthropoda > Merostomata > Xiphosura > Limulidae > Limulus > Limulus polyphemus. Next base: position 6,282 of record NW_013667592.1, read on the forward strand.
AGAAAGCCCTAAATTGGCAAGCATTTTTAAGCAAATACAACAGAGATACAATGTATGGGGTTTCATTTTGGCAATGTATCAAACATGGATGGTTGGACCCAATAGAACTGTTGACCAACTGTAATTATTGTTGCTCCTTCAGAGTCAAAACATTCTGCTACTATAGTCAAATGCCTATGCATAAAGCCAGCCCTGATTATACTTATCAGTGAATTTATATTTGATGTCTCTACAGAAGTCTCAGTAGAGGGTAGGCTTCGTATTTCCAATAAAAATCAAGCTTTTTGTTTATATTCCTCATAGCTAGTCTATTATCAGTTTTGCATTTAAAATGAGTGGTTGTTTAAGATTATAGTATTTCACTTTTATGTTTTAGACATAACTCACTTCTGTTTGTTTGTTTGCTATGGCTTTCGCACAAAGCTACACGAGGGCTATCTGTGCTAGCCGTCCCTAATTTAGCAGTGTAAGACTAGAGGGAAGGCAGCTACTCATCACCACCCACTGCCAACTCTTTGGCTACTCTTTTATCAACAAACAGTGAGATTGACCGTCACATTATAATGCCCCCATGGCTGAAAGGGTGAGCATGTTTGGTGTGACAGGGATTTGAACCTGCGACCCGCAGATTGTGAGTCGAGTGCCCTAACCACCTGGCCATGTCGGGCCCAAGCTACTTCTGGGGAAGCCCTTCATTCACTACAAGAAGAGAAAACTGGTCAGTTGTGCTGGACCATGATGGCAGCCAGAATTCCCTCAAAAAATACCATTTTAAATTATATGTAGTTTGAAAAAATTGAAATGCCAAAATCTAGTGAAGTAATAGAACCAGTTTGTAAACCAACCAACCATATTTATTGGATTTCTGCACATTAAAATAGTTTTTGAAGTTAAGTAACAAGAATGAATCAATATTAACAAATAAAATCATTTCAGGCCAGTGACAGTAATTTGTAAATCATTTGTATTTTTGTTATTTAGCATTATCTACTACTGACTAACTATAAAATGTCTAGACAGTTACATGTAAAACCTGCAGGCAGACTACAATATACAAGGATTTGTGCTTTTTTAAACATTGGATCATCAAATTTATATAAATTGTTTTTGCTGTAGTTTAAACAGTATTTTGTGTCAGTAAGTTATGTAAGATAATTCTGATGACTTCTACTTTATAAGGTGTACCTACTTTTTTAGTTAGACAGTTTTGAGATAAAACATTTGTGTTAAAACTAAATAAAACAATTTTACTTTAGTAGATGGAATTTTAAAAATTATGCTTGAGGGTGCTAAAATTTAAAAAGGTTATATCTGGACATTTAATTTTTTATTTTTTTGCTTTATGCTGTCTAACAACTACTGTATGTGATTCTAGCAAACACTTAAAGGTTACAAGGTATGTACTTAATGGTGAGAACTGTAAGACTAGGGGACATTTGGTATCCTCCTAAAACATTCTGTTCCTGCTACATGCACAACAAACTAATTTTTTATAAGGACTGAGTAATATGTGTGTGGTAGCTATATTATCCACCAGAAAAAAATCGTAAATGAGAACACATGCATATAAGCAATGCATGAAAATACCATCGTTTTCTTTAAATTATCTTAAGTTTAGTATTACATGGCTTACAAGAAAATATTTAATCAGTACATATTTTTAAATACAGATAACTGTAAAGCAGAATGTAAACAAACCCTTTTGCTGCAAGAGACTCTGCAGTAGACTGTATATTTTTAACAGGACCCAAGGCATCTTCGTCATCCATCAAAGCTACTTCTTTTGCTTCATTCTTCAAATTTTGACTGGAACATCTCACTTGCTAAAAAAAATTATAAGATTGTTCCTCTCAAATCAAACTGCAATAAATTCAATCTTACAGGTGCTTATAATTTAAAGACAACAAGGGATCTGTTTGGTCCATTTAAGCTGTCCTATACACTAAACTTCAAATGAAAATAAAACACCCAAAGTCATCACTTATCATTCAAATGTTTATCAAGTCTTCCCTTGAATTAACTGCATTCACCACATCTGAAGGCAACCCATTCCAAAGACCAATCACTCTGTTAGAAAAATAATGCTCAGTTGAAAATGAGTCTACCCTGCCAAAATTTATATTTGAGAATCTGTTTAACTTGATCGATGTAATTTCAAATTTCCAAACAAAGGGAGTGGAATGCGTATTGGAATCTACACAGTATAAAGTTTTCAAGATAGTTATGTTTTTGTAGTTACATAATTATTTCTATCTGTCCACTAGCTGTAATGCAATAGGTTGTTGGTGTATTTGCAAGGACAATAATGTGGTGAATAACATGTCAACATTGGATATAGTGTGGTTGAATATTATACATTTGTCTTTACTTTCCCTCAGTTCTTACTTATAATTATTAATGTAGTCTTCTCTCTTTGATGCTGTGGGTATGTCACTGTCAGTTCTTCTGAATAACAAGCAGGTTAATTCAGAAAAACTGTAATTGATTATATGAAGTGTTAAGTAACAAATCTAGTGTAAAGTAATCCTTGTGCTAATTTTGAGATATTGTGACCTAACTAAAATTGATGAAAAACTACACCTTGCTGGTTTGTCAGTTCTTCTGAATAACAAGCAGGTTAATTCAAGAAAAACTGTAATTAATTATATGTGGTGTTAAGTAATCCTTGTGCTAATCTTGAGATATTGTGACCTAACTAAAATTGATGAACAACTACACGCCATCAACTTATTCTAGTTCCTCCATACCAGTTGTCAAACAACTTGCTAATATAAATAGCATCTCAACCACAACTATGTCATATCTCAGCTGGCCTGAAGAGCCCTGTCATTAGGCAAAATGCTTTGTCATATAGCAGATATAGTGTGTTTGCAATATTATTATGCACTTCTTTTTTTACTTTCACTCATAAGTTTTTATTAATAATATAAAATCTTGAAAGATTACATAACATATATTTAACAATTTTAAAATCTGAACAGAAAAAAACATGCAGGTTAAAAAGTCAAAAACGGGGCATTTTTTTAGGCAACTGGCACATTATCCAGTGGGGCTGTATTAAGTACGTGTATTATTTTTATATTTAAATGGTCAGTTTTAGCTACTCCTATGCATATGGGCTCTGTCAATTTGACTTATCTTGTAGTGTGTATGTCACAACCTTCATAGACAAAATTAAAATAAAAACTCTATTATTAATACACTTAGAATCCAAATGTAGTTTATAAATCAGACATTAATATTATCTAAGATTTAATTTCAAAAGGAAACGTTTAAAAGAAATTTCAACCTTCAATCATCTATCATGTGACACGTCTGCCCTCTGATCTCCCCATCTACATAACTTCAACGATACAGCTTCTATAATGCCTAACAAATTAGACACAAACTACACATATTAACCTCCTACTTTCTCGACTTACTGAGACATAAGTATATTTATCAAACCCACAGTAGAAGCACCTCCTATCTTTTCAAACCTGCTCTTCACTTGTGCTTTCTTTTGTAGTGGACATGTTTCTAACTAATAGAAAGAGCATATTGTAATTCATAGGAATTGTTTTGTTTGGGAAGAAAAAGACAGTAGTTTGCAAGAAAAGCTTGACATGTGTGGAGTAAAATCATTGCTCCAAGCAGTAATGGAATTTTATTTAATTAATGGTGGCTAATAATGATTTCAGGAAGTTAAAAACAGTACTGAAATGTCTAGTTGTAGTGAATTTAATTATAATGTTGGCTAATAATGATTTCAGGAAGTTAAAAACAGTACTGAAATGTCTGGTTGTAGTGAATTAATTATAATGTTGGCTAATAATGATTTCAGGAAGTTAAAAACAGTACTGAAATGTCTAGTTGTATTGGATTTAATTATAATGAACAATTTCTGTTAAATAACAGGTTTCAGCCGTTAGCTTGTGCATGAACTGGAGGAGCGAAGTATAACAAAATGGATAGATAGCAATGGAAAGGAAAGACATAAGGTGGTTATTTAGTATAACGTGTGGATGGTATAACCTGTAGGGTGAATAGGGAAAAAAGAATTAGATTATATTATTCAGGAGCAGGGATGGAGGATATATTTGACAGAGCGTGTGATATAGTAAATGTGATAACAATGATGCAGTCTTTGTAAAGCACATAGGGCCTAATAGTGAAAGGAAGGTTAGGTCAGAAGAGTTTGCTGTTAAGTACAAGGCATTGATAAAGGTATATTCAAAGAAAAGGACCATAATAACTTAATTCTGGCAGGGATACAGCCAAGACTTAATTGTAGGGATGAAATTATAAGTAGGTCACTAGGGCTGAATACTATGCTTATGATAATATTTAAAGGTGGGCAGGTTGGCTGGATAAGTTTGTGGCATCAGTTCAATGAGAAAAGTGAGTTTTTGGAATGGATGGTTTACCTTTAAATTGATTAGGGTTGGCTCGTTTGTATGGGCCATTAACTATAAGAGTAGCTTTAAACTAGGGTTAGACAGTGATGAGGGCCAGAATAGAAAAAATAAAATGTAGAGAAAGTATAATGTAGGAAGAAAGCACAAAAGTAGTTTTAATGGTAGGCTAAACTGTTACTATTGTAATGCTTGAAGTATGATGAATGAAATGGACTATCTTAACACACTGGTTGGAACAGAGGATTTTAGTGTAATCGAAATAACTGAAACTTGTTTAAATGTAGACAGTTTTGATGACAGGAATTTACTTGAAATACAGAGTTATAGGTTATTTAGTAGAGATAGAGTACTAAAACAAGGGGGAGTGGCTTTGTATGTAAAACATGAGTTACATCCTATTCAAGGTGAGGGTATCAAAGCTAACATCAATGAGTTTGAATCTGTTTGGTTTTCTGTTAGTGGTTATAAGGGGAGAAGGAAGGCTTTTAGTTGGAATTTGTTACATATCACAAGGTGCAACTAATGAAATCAATGAGAAACTCTACAGTGAAATGAATAATTCAGATGATAATGAGGTTATAATAATGGAAGATTTTAATTTTGCCATATAGACTGGGAAATTTTAAGAATGAAATTTGAAGGAGACAGGTTTTTAGAAAATATTCAGGATGGTTTTCTTCAACATTTGGTTAGTGAACCTAGTAGGAATATTGCTGTTTTAGATTTATATAGAAATGGTTGACAGAGTGGAGATTGGAGAACATCTGGGTGCAAATGATCATTTCATGGATGTCTCGCTGGCTATAGAGATAAGAAATACTGAGATTTTGCTTCCAAATTTCAAAAGAAAAACAAATTTTAAAGAGGTGAAACAAGATTTATCTGCTATGAATTGGGCAAATGAAGTAATTGGAGGTACTGATCAAATGTGGAAAAATGTTAAAAATAAATTCTTAAATATTCGAGTTAGGCATGTTCTTTATAGAAAAATAGTGGCTGCAATTAAAATAACAGGTTGGTTCACAAAGGGTATAAAGGATGCACTTAAAGAATAGCATTATAAATATAAGAAGTTTAAATTGGCTGCAATGATTGGGAGATTTGGAGGACTATAGAAGATCAAGAGAGTTGGTAAAAATGGAATATTAGGAAATTAAAAAAAAAACTATACGAAAAAAGGTTCTCTGAAGATATAAAAATTAACAGTGAGAATGTCTTTAAATACATTAAGGGTAAGCAAAATGTTGGGATGGGAGTAGGACCTCTGAAGAATGATACAGTAATGCTGATATCTAATGATTATTGGAAGGCTGGATTATTAAATTTTGCTTCTTCTTCAGTTTTTACTAAGGAAGAATTAAGCAATATTCTTCATTATAAAACGTTGCTAGATGAAAACATGATCAAACAAGATGATCTTATTAACTCTGAGCTTTTTAAGAAAAACTGGGAAGTTTAATAAATGATAAGACTCCTGGACCAGATAATATTTCTCCAAGGGTTTTGAAGAAGGTTGATGATTAGATACGTGAGCCACTTACTAGTATTTTTTTTTTTGTAAGTCATTGAATATTGGATAAGTTCCTGAAAATTGGAAGTTGTCTAATTTTACTTCTCTTTTCAAGAGAGGTGATAAAAATTGTAGTAATTATAGATCTATTAGTTTCATATCGGTGTTAGAAAAAGGTTTTGAAAGTCTTATGAAAGATTTAAAAAATTTTAAATTTTGTTAGGTAGTCAGCTTTGTTTTGGTAGGAGAAAATTTTGGCTTATTAATCTGTTGACATTCTTTGAAGAAGTTACTGCTTATATAGATGATAGTACATTTGTTATTTGGTGTATCTTGATTTTCAGAAAGCATTTGACAAGGTGCGACATAAAAGGCTTGTTAAAAAGTTATCTCTGTAAATGTGGAGGATGGCTTGGCTAATTGGATAGAACATTGTCTGGAGAAAAGATAGCAGAGGGTTGTTATAAATGGAGTCCAACAAAACTGGATTCATGTCACAAGTGGGGTACCTCAGGGCTCACTGTTAAGACCTTTGCTGTTTTTAACTTACATCAATAACATAGATGAAGGAATGGTCAAAAAAGTATTTAAATTTGCTGATAACATTAAAGTTTTTGGAGTTGCTGGCTGTGAGGAAAATGCTGCTGTTTACAAAAGGATTTGGATTATAAGGGGAGTTGAATGAATGGCTTTTAATTACAACAAATACAAGGTAATGCACATGGGATATCATAGTTTAAGGTAAAAGAGTATAATTTTGATGGAGATAACCCTGAGAGTGTTATGGAAGAAAAATATCTTTGTATTTTGGATAGTCGGCCTTTTAAGCCACCCAAGCAATGTACTGTTGTTAGTGGTAAGGCAAATAGGATTTTAGGTTTATCTACAAAAATACTGAATACAAATCTAAAGAGGTTATAATGTCATTGTATAGGTCAATGGTTAGATAACATTTGGAGTAATGTGTTCAGTCTTGGGCTCTTTACCTTATGAAGGTCATTAAATTGTTGGAAAGGTCTAGAAGAGGGCTACTAGGATGATGACTGGGATGGAAAGCTGCTTGTCACATGATGATAGGTTAAGATCTCTGAAATTATTTTCCAATTAAAAAAAAAAAGAGTTTGATAGAACATGTTTGAGGTGTTAAAGAGTATTGTTGATGCATCATCTTTTCTCATATTTAATGGTAAGATTGGTAAGAGTAGAGGACACATACATTTTGGCAGGGTAGACATAGATTGAATAATGGTAATGGGAATGAGTGAAAAGCAGAATGACAGAACAAGATAATAAAAGTTAAAGAAAATTTGTTTTTTTTTATTTATTTTCTGAGCTAAAAGAAACAACCAAGTGGTATTTACCTTTATTTATTCAAAATTGTAAAACCTCGCTTTGAGTTGTTACTTGAGGAGAGTAATTTAAAATGTGTGTGTGTATAGATATAGTTGTTTCCAAACCTTTGACTCAAGTATATAAACAACTCCCCAGTATTTCTTTAACTGATATTAGCAGAAGAAGATCCCTCTTTTTAAAGTGCAGAAGTGTTGATCTGGGGCATAATTTTAGAATATTGGATTTTTCATTCTAAATCGGACATATTTTATGCATGTCGCTTTACGTGTTTCTATTCTGGATTATATAAACAATTCCCCAGTATTTCTTTAACTGATTTTAGCAGAAGATCCCTCTTTTTAAAGTGCAGAGGTGTTGATTTGGGGCATAATTTTAGAATATTGGATTTTTCATTCTAAATCGGACATATTTTATGCATGTCGCTTTACGGGTCTCTACTCTGGATTATATAAACAACTCCCGAAGATCTATCCTAATAACTTAAACAGATTTATAAGTATCCTTATAAACTGCAAGTTGCTGCAGCAAAAAAAGATATTTTTTCCTGTTCTTCCCTTCCGTTATAGATCGCGGAGAGTGAAATGTAGAATAATGAAGTATATGTGAGTACTTTATTATAATATAATCCAACTTGATCTAAGTAATAATGTTTTAAAATTATAATACAGCTTGAACCATGCATGAGATATTTAGACAAGGTTCTAATGCATAACCATAATTGTGTTGTTCAACAGGGTGTCTGAAAAGTCTGGAACCATAAGTGATTTGTAGCTTTTCATAATTTCAGATATGATAATCCAAATTTCTTTCGATTTACAATAATAGCATGTGGAACACATTCTGTGAAATTCATTGAGGTGTCTATGGTTCCAGACTTTTCGGACACCCTGTAGTAACTTGTTTTAAATGAATAAAATGTCTGCAGTTTTACATAAAACTATTGTGATGTCTTAAGTATTTTCTGTGAAATATGTCTTACCAAAAAACACTGTACATTGTTTCAATAAATTTAGTACCTATGCCACGGAAATAAGCATAAATGCTGATATCTTGGAATTGCTAGTACAATGTACAGCCCTTTTGCACTGTATTTATTATATGTTTTCCCTATTCAGCGTAAAATCATTTGTTGCCTTTATGGTTCCTATTATTTTTATTATGTACTGTTTCTTCTTCCAAATACTTTCCAATTGATCATCATTCCTTCATTTCTTGGCGGATTGACTTAAAACCTGGTACTTTGATCCATTTTTATTATTTAGGTTTTTTTAAGGATTTTATTAGGTTTTGGGCTCCTGTGCAGTCATATTTACAGCAATCGAGAAGAAAATTGGCACACTTATTAATTCTCATGTACCCAAAACATTGGCGTACAAAAAGTTGGATTTGCTCATTTTTATTAACAAAGATTTTTTTTTACAGACCACATACATATACGTACATGATATGCCAATTTTTGGTAATTTTAGAGGGTTTAAAAAAGTTGAATAAACCCATAATTGTAGGGATTGTGGTTAATTACTTACCCATATTTCGACCAATTTATGTGGGATTTGGTACAAAAATACCTTCTTGCAGATCCCAAGCAGAGGTATAGACAGTTTTTGGATTTTTGCCTTTTATTCAGTTTTTCAGCAAGGAAAGTACAATTTGGGTTTTTCCTGAATGATTCATTTGTATGTCAACCAACGTACATGGGATTTGGTACAAAAATACCTTCTTACAGATCCCAAGCAGTGATATAGACAGTTTTTGATATCCCAGTGTTTTTTCATGACTTTTCTGGTATCAAAATTAATCATGCGATATGTTGCATTCACCTGTGAATGTTGGTGTCTTCAATTGAACAAGTATTTCAAATTAAATCATTATGAAGAGGGTGGTGTGTATGTAATAATATATATATATATAAAAAAAGTGTCTTAAAGACACTCCTTGCCATCTAAAGAGAATACAGAAATAACCAGAAGAAAGGTTCAGTTGACTAACATAGTCTTGGTAATACCCTAGGCACCTCACAGTCTAGTACTGTACATTGTAAGCAATATATGTTTTAACAGCTCTTTGACTGGTATGTTGTCATGTACATATTTTATTACTGACTTTATAATGTTTTTACGTACATATTTTAGTACAGACTAGATAATGTTGGTATGTTTTCATGTTCTTGCATGAACTGTGTCTAACCTGGAGTGAAAAATTCATTTATCCAAAATTATTCCCCAATACAACACTTCTACAGTTTATCTGTGGTTATATAAATCTCTTTAAATTGGAAGAACAAATCTCAGAAGGTTTTGTTACATACCCTAGGCTATAGCCTTAGAAATGATGCTACCTACCAACAGCAACATGCATAAGCTTTACCTGATTTAGCATTTAACTAAATTTTAAAAACATGCATCTTTTTATAATATTGTTCCAGAGTTACATCTTTTTTTTTTTTTTTTTTTTTACACATGGTATTTGGTTACATAAGAGTTTACTATATTTTGTTGTGTTCAAAAAGTTTAGGTTGATATTAATCAATTCAGTTAGCCCATGTGACTGATATTGTA
>NW_013667592.1:16995-46543 GCF_000517525.1 Limulus polyphemus
TGGATGGGATGCCAGTCCATCACACGTTAATACCCAGCAAACAATTAGGTAGACTGAAACAAATGGGGTAAAGTGTCTTGCTCAAGGACACAACAGCACGATGCAGACCATTCAACCAAGGGTCCAAAGTTCAAAGCCACACTGACCACGAGATACAAGACCTACCTACTTGCAAAATGGTTTGGCAAAAACAAGATGGTGAAAACATTTGGTAAAGGGACAAAAAAGACACGATACTACTGGTTTTTCTGACCCGTAGACATACGTGTATTAACACAAAGCCCCATATTTCACATTACTAAACCTCCTGAATGTATCGCGTTTAAAACAAAAGTTTTGTATATTTAACTTTTTTTCTTTAGTTTGTTTATCACATTTTGGTATCTATGTTCTTGCATAAACTGTGTCCAACTTGGAATGAAAAATTCACTTCTCCAGAATAATACCCTACCACAATACTTCTGCACTTTATTAGGGGTCATGTAAATCTCTTTAAATCAAGCTTGGCAGGTATAGGCATACTTACAATACCTCCATTAACTAGACCACTATTTACTAAAAATGGAAAACCTATCTTTAAGTTGTTATTTGGGGAGAGTAATTTAAAATGTATATATATATGTGTGTGTGTGTAGTGTTGTTTCTAAAGCTTTGACCCAAGTATATAAAGAACTTGATGCTACCTCTCTTATTTTTGTTTAGCATTAACTACTTATACTTTGTTCAAAAAGCCTAGTTATGTCAACTTTTATATTTCTATCAGATTTTGTAGACCACAGAAACCATATAATCCACCCGATGATGTGTCATATCAATTGGAAAAATTGACTAAAGATGTTTTTGGTTCAAATACCACTGATCAGTGGACAGAAACATCTCTCTCTGATCCCCAACTGAAGTACAAGGTTTGTGCATTAATCATTATTTAAACATAAAGCTTAGCTATATCACTAATATTTTTATAAATAACATCAATTATCAAATGTAAAAAGTACTATGTATCAGTTACATTTCAAACTGTATATATATATATACGCCCCCCAGTGGCACAGTGGTATGTCTGCGGACTTACAATGCTAGAATTCGGGTTTTGATACCTGTGGCGGGCAGAGCACAGATAGCCCATTGTGTAGCTTTGTGCTTAATTACAAACAAACAATATATATAGAGGGGGGAATTTATTAAAGTGAAATTTTATAGTTAATTTTCTAGCCCTTAGTTACAATGAATTTGTGGAAAATTTACCTGGAAGTGGTTATTAGATTTTTTGTTAAAATGTTTGACAGTAACTGTCACCTTGTACTTGTTTACATGTATGATGAAGCATTTAGTGGTTTAACACTAGTCATACTAGTATACCATAATATTACAGATTATATGTTAAATTCTGCTATCAAACTGCTTACCTACTGAACTCTTGCCATGTTTGCTAGTGCTAGTACTCCCCCCTCCCCTCCACACACACACATGTAAACATTATTTAAGACCTGATAATTCTGATACACGTATTTAGTGTGATGATAGTGAAAATTTCTTTTTTGTTTTACTGTATTTAAATGATACATTCGAGGTTGGATAATTCATGGTTTAATTTTTCTTATTAGTGTATTATACACATATTTTTACCTTCAAAATTTTAAATGGAGCTTTATCTTCTCGACACTATTGCAAAGGCTTAGTTCCAAAAAATTGTTTTTGTTGTAATAGTTTACTAGAATCTAACAATATTTCTATTTCATTTTGATCACAACGGTATTGTTTTTATGTCAATGTGAACTTTAAACAATACAGTTAATGGCTAAACTTAAAATAAATGTAAGTCAAGAGTTGGTTTTTATATTCAAATGTTTCTAAGAAATTTTAATTTTTCAAAGTGATGTCTGTTGTATTTTTGTCAATATTAAATAATAAGACATTGACAGCAATCTTGAATTGAAAAATTCTGTCATTTTGAAGGTCATAAAGCCCAAATACAAATGGAAAACTGTTTTTATTGAATTCAGCACCATTAATGTATATGAATATGCGTGTTGTTCACTTTTCTTCAGAAATGCATAGTTAAAATTTATAACTAATCTATGAAGTTATTGTACATTTTTACAGAGTTTTATTTTACACTGTTATTTAGTTGAAAAATGTTTACATTTGACTCAAAAAACATTAATTTATTATTTTTATTTTACTAAAATTCACTTTAAGTAACTATTGGATTAGAAAAATTAAAAATGAATAGAGGCTGATGGTACAAAATTAATAATAATAGATAAAAACAGTTCAAGTGCTGTCTCCAAACTTCTTCATCAATTCCAACATATTTAATTTTTACAACTACAAACTGCTGTGTATCGAAGCTTAGAGCTTCTACATTTGCATTCAAATGAATGAAAGCTACCCAACAGTTGCAATAAGTAAATTCAATACAAAATTTTGGACCAATCGGAAGAGACGTTGGTACAGTAGCAAGGCTGTCGTTCTTCAATATCCATCCCATACTTTTCATGGAGGGAAGCAATGGGTGTAATACACACGTGTCTTGCCTCCAAATAAGTAATTGTTAATTGTCGGTCTTGGCCACCTATCAGTGAAGTCATGAACTATTAGATACATATGCAATGGGTGTAAAAACACATGTGCCTTGCCTCCAAATAAGTAATTGTTAATTGTTGGTCTTGGCCACCTATCAGTGAAGTCATGAACTATTAGATACATATGCAGTGACTTCCCTTTTGCTTATGTCTGTAAAGCAAGTACATGAAACAGTTTTCAACCTTAACTGGAAAGTTGAATGCACCATTTGAAAAAATAAAACTATCATTTTTTTTTTAAACCAATAGGTCCACAGCTTTTAATGTTTATTCATAGCAGATGGACAAACTTTCTGGTAGCCAACATTTTTCTCTCTCACTGAACTGCTTGGTTTTAGAGATATACTAGACCACCCGTGACTTGTTAGGTCACCCACTATTCAGAGGTTATGACGAAATCAAGCTAATTTCAATATTGCACCAAAATGAAGGTTTATTTTGAGATAATTTAATTAAATATTTCAATCCAATCTTGTTATTCATAATTCAAGAAAAGATATTTGATTGTCGATCGGGAGTAAAAGGAAAGACCATTTTTCAAAAAAGTGAAGTCAGAGTTTTCAGGTATTGTGATGAACAAACCTTATTCACAGTTGATTCAAAATGCCTGAAAATAAGAAATAACAGATAATAGTAATGTTATTCTTGGTTTATTAGAACATAATTGCTATCAAAAAAAGCTATTTCAGAAAAACATTTCATACTAACATGCTCAAATTACTGCAAGAAACAGCAAAACTTGATAACTGATACACTACAAAATTCACCAAATGAAAAATCTTTCTCACTGTCTCACAGCAAATGATTTTTTGACTGAGAAAATTTTCTCATTTCCTTACCTACCATAACCAAGGCACATTATTGAGAAATTCTTCAAGATCTTGTTTTTGTCATCTTGCACCTTTTAATGAAGATGGGAACATTGATAGGGAAATATATTTGAGAGAAAAAGTTTCGTAATGAGCACGAACGGTAGAGTGATGTAAATTACTCATGCTAGAAATTTTCATAAAAGTGACCCGAAAAACGGCGCTAACTCGGTAACCCATGGCTCGATTTTAACGAAACTTGTTTTATTCTGTTTCTATTCTCATATTGTGCGCCGTTTTTGCTGTATTTAATTACAGACAAGCAAACAATCTCTAGAGTTTTGGTAGTATATAGATAAGATAGATGAATTCATATTGTTAATCGATCAAAGGATGGAGTTTTTGTTTTAATGCTGCCCTTCTGATGACATATAATGAAGAAACACTAACACTGGTTACCTCATCAAGTTCACCACTTCTAGACTTCAGTCATTTCCAAAATGTGACCTTGTTTTGTAATATAATACAAGTCTTGGACCAGCCATAGTAGTATGAGATCATTTCCTTTTACTCTGGAGGCCACTTGGTGAAAATGTTTATAGTAAACTGAATGATAGTTTGTCACCAGAGTTTACTGTCATATCATAATGAATCTATAATTTTGCTGCTAACCTTACACATTGTAACAGTACATACTTTGTATTTCAGAATTTTCTTGGCAAAAAATACATAAATTCCATTCTATTGGTTTCATTGAGTTTTGAAGTCCAGTGGATGCTGAGCAGTGCGACAAAATACTATTGTATTCAGTTTTTATTTGATGTAGCTCATTTACAAACACTGAATCAAATTTTCTTATGCAAATTAAGTAAAATTTGTTGGTAAATTGCCGGTAGCTTATGCCAAATAATTTTTAAGAAATCTTCATTTGATGTTGATTTAATTCTATCAATCACCTCCAATGTAATACTTATCACAAAATTTACGTGTAGTTTTGGCAAATTCTGTAATTGTCAACTATCCATGCTTTACGTGAACATCCTATCAACTGATGGTGCATTTTATGCAGAGGTTGAAATCAATGAACAAGGGTCTATTTTTATACCCAATATAAAATAATTCCATGAATTATTAAATATCCGAGGGAAATATCAAGGATTTCTGTGTCATTATCTTTCTATCATTTTGGAGGTCAAGAAACAAATAGAAAACAGCCAATTTTATTGAATTTAGCCTCCTCAAGTATGTCTCTAGGGTCATTTTCAAGGTACATTACGGAATTTTTGACTAATCTTTCATGAGGAGGGAGCTTGTCAGACTGAATTTGGGAAATTAGTAGTTTGAGAATGTTAAAAGTTGAGAGGAGCAGCTAGTAGGGAAGCACCTCTCAATTGTCTTTTAGAGAAATATTAATTTTAGGTTAAGTATTTGGATCAACACTGATTAGGTTATGTACTCCTTCAGAGTTGAAAGTTAGGTTTCTAAGCGTAGCAAAATGTAAGATTACATTTGTAGTATAATCATTTCGTACTTTGATTTGTAGTGCTGTTGTCTGACAAGTAAAATAAGAATGCTTTCTTGATATTAAGTTCTCAGCTTCTGATTATTACAGAGAAATATAAACCTTTAAAAAATGTATTGAATACACCTGAATTAGATTGTTTATGCTGGCAACTTTTGTTTCAAGAATATTGGTGAAATATAAATTACTTAAAAGAAAAGCATTACAAGTGACGAACTAACCACTTCATTGGTAATTTAACATATTTTATAAAGGAAGCTGTTTCGAAGTGAGATTAGATATCCATTCTTAAGTTGTACTTTTTTTTAGCACAAATCTTCTATTATTTTTGTATCTAAATGGGTTTATTGAAAAGGGAAAGTATTACTTTAAAGTATTACATAATGTTTTGGGGCTTGTTTGGTCAATATTGTGCTTTAGGTTTTAAAACTCTTTCCATATTTGTTTTCTTTTAGCTGCTGACCAGGTGCATTAAAGTGTTTAAACATGAGATTTCAAATGCCGATCTTTATACCGTCACCACTATTTCAGATGTTCTAAAATTTTATAGCACTCCAGTGCATGGAATATCACCGTATGATGAACTTGTTCGCTCCAAGGAGAAGTTACCAGAAAATTTGCATGTAGTCCCAGATTATTGCAGGTTTCATCCAGAAACTGATACTTTCTTTGGTGGAATTTCTGCTTATCCTGCTAGTTCAACAATTGTTACCGGTCTCAAAACCAAGAAAAAATACAAAGGATATACCGCAAGGACTAAATGGCCGTACGTGTGACTTTGTGTACATGTGCATAAAAAACATGTACAATTATTTGTGAACTCAAGGACATGGGATGACATGTAATTATTCTTTCCACTGGAAGAGTTAACTGTGAAAAACATTTAACAGCATTTCTGTAGGTCTTAAGGCTGAATTAGATGATACCATACTAAGTTTAATGTGGTTATTTAATTTCATGATTATGTGATCTTTTGCTGATTACAAAAACTAAAATTAATTATTATTTCTTTAACTTCAGTAAATAAAACTTTACATCATTCTATATATCTGTGTAGTTTATTAAATTTTTTGTTCTGTTCATGACAAAGGTACATGCTCAAGATAATTTTTTTTTGGTAAATATTTTCTAATAATCCATATTTAATTTCTAAAAATGGTTCGGTGGAGAAAAAGAAAAGAATAAAATACCTGTGTCAGCTGAACTGTAAGAACCTCCTATGAAATTCTGTTTAATTTATTAACTAATCTATAGTAGCCTTCTTTCGAAATGTGTACTTCAAGTAATTCACATTATTAATATGTTAAACTTATACTTTGAAAGTGGTTATTTTGTCAATCACCCTGAGCCACATGTGTAGTATATGTTTTTATAAACTTTACTTGCAAATATATCAGGCTTTTTCTGCAGAAAAACATCAAACTTGTTCTGGTCCCAATAATAGTGATTGTACAAATAGTTCCAGTTGGAAACTTGCCAAATAAATTAGGCAAAAACCTATAATTTATTAATGAAATCCATATTTTTTCCCCCTTAAAAATAGACTGAAAAATCTGATTTATGTTTCAATTTTAATTTTAATATGACTATACCTACTATTTTTTATTTACAGAAACATGGTTTATAAAATTATGTGAAATTAAAAAGGAAGAAAAAAGCTTATTCAAAAAAATTTTAATTCTATACAAAACTTTCTAAGGCAACTAAAAATGAATTATCTTTTGTACACATTAATTTAATCACTATTTTAATACTTGTAAATGTCCTGTACACATCTGAAAATTTAAAAAAACCAACATTCTTCTTCTTCTGTAACAGGAACAGATGAAAGACAAAAATACTAGAAACTTGTGCACAGAGCGAGAAGCTCACCAGACAGTTCATTTGTTAGTTTCTTTCAGTATGAACTCGTTACTCCAGAAATCTAGGACATTTCGGGGTCCTGAAGTTTTAATACAGACTAATAAGTGTAAACATACAACTGTTTTACTTAGTTAGGTTTGTACAAATAATTAAAAAAAACAAAACAACAAAGATAAGAAAACATGTGTGTTAATCTTATAACAAAAACTTCTTTCTATTAGAGTATGTTTTCATTCTACCGTTAATGTATTCTTTCATGAAATATTGGGGTGTTTGTTCTGAAATATGCAATTAATCCAAACCAATTAAAAGAATTTTCATCATGGCCTCCAATCTGTTTTCCAGTTCAAAGACCAAAGGAAACTCCAGCCAACTGTACTTGCAAGAACCAAAATAAAATTGTGTACTCACTGAACAATCCCAAAGATATTACAGTTACTGAAAAGAGCATTTCTTCTAACTTAGTAAGCTATTATTATCATGCCAGTTACTCTACTCTTCACAGCTGCAAGTATTAGTTAGAACAGAAGACTGTGATTGCATTGCCAAATAAAGAATTAGAAATATGCCAAGCACAAACTGATACTTTTTTTCAGCTTTTATTTTTTAACATAGTCTTATAGGTACATTTACCCATTAATTAGTAGTCCAGCAACATATAAACAACATAAATGTAGTATCTCAATTTAAGATGATTATTCCCCTAGTTAGCTCCAGTTGTTAATTGTATCATTTTCAATATCTGGCTCAAACAGTATGCATTTTGAGTTGCGATGTCTGTTGCTGTTCATATCCAGCAGAAGAGAAAAAAAAAAGTCAAGACTTCATCAAGTGGATATATTGGCTTCAATCATAGTGTACTAAACATTATGTAAGCACTTTTCTCTGCACAACTGCTGAATGATGCAAACGCACGGGGTTAATCACACTTTATAAGAATGTGTTGTGGTGTGTTACTGAAGATACGAGTTGTGGCACAAAGCAGACATGTTTAGCACCAAAACATTTAGTTCTTGGATAATTCTCAACCATTAGGCACAGCAAAATCATACATGAGTCGACTAATGGCTTAACAAAACATACACATTTTGGAGATGAGAAACTTATTTACAGAAATGGAAAGACTCTCAGAGCATTTAGGAGAGTACTGGGCTCTGAAAAAAACATCCTCATCTACAGAATGAAGAATAGGTTATGAAAGAGAACCTTTTAATCCAAAAAAGCCATTGCAATGAAACTGTCCATTAACTAGATAAATTTAAGTTTACAAACTTTCACATCTTCAAATCAACAAAGTTTCCCATTCAACCATGTTTCTGTCATTTCCTTGATGCAGTTTCAACAAACTTGTGTTTTTGGTCTGCTGAACATGGTTTTAAAATTTTATGCCCACATAAAATGATCATCTCTCTGAAAAGCTTGTCAAAATGTTTGTGCACTACCCTTCACAGGAGCTTTGTTACAATGAAACTTTGTGTCAGGCAATAGCAAGTAACCATTGCCATCAGATTGTAAATGAATAAGATGGAAGTTTTAAGGCCAATACATTTAACCTTAAATATTCTTAAAACTTTAGAAACATATTTAAAGATTTACAGCACTGATTTTGCACACCTTTTTTGAGAGGTTGACATTTTATGATATGAAGACAAATGTCATTATACGTATGGTGCAGTGCCAAAGTTTTAAACTATCCGTTCATATGTTTTCAGAATTTATATTATAGAAAATCTTTTCAAAGTAAAGAAACATACTTCTTCTACAATAGTAAACAAAATTATCAAACTATGGTCATACATTATTTAATATTTTGTGGGCCCTACTTTATCTTCCAAAACTGTTTGAATGTGTTGTGGACAATTTTCTTGTAGTCTCTATAAAAACTCCTCTGAAATATTATTATAAGCATCAAGAAGTCCATACCAAAGTCAATCTTTGGTGATTGGTTCCTTTTTATTTTTTATTCTATTCAAATGATCCTATATTGATGAGCACCCCACATTCCTTTTTTTGCATTGCAAGTGCAGTTTCTGTATTGGCCCCATGTTTTCAATCATGATGGAAAATGAACCAATTCCAGAAGGTATAACAGGATGTATTACTATCTGCTTATACCTTGCTGCATCCATTATTTAGTAAATCCTCAGCAGATATTACACTCCAGTTTCTGAGATGTAGCTCCAATCCTGAATGGACTCACTTCCTGCTTCATAGCTGTCTTATGGACATATCCTTATATTCTGCTCTAACTCTCCTCCTTAGATATTGCCTTCTTTGAACTAAAGATTTCACATTTAGACTCACTGGTCCAAAAAACTACTTCTGCATTCCTTGGTATATTTCAGCTCTTTGCTTTTATGTAAGAAAGGTTTCTTAGTAGCCACTTTTTCTTTTAGACAACTCCTCACTAAAGATCTTCTTACAGTAGAACAATGGACTGGTACCCTAATGAAATTAACTTGACCAAATTTTTTTCTGTCTCTTAAGCAATACTTGAAGGTTACTTTCTTATCTTGTTCAGAAATTTTTGTATCAACCACACCTTTTTTTCTATCAATTATTGAACTTGAATTCTTGTATTGCACACTTAGAGAAGCCAGCTTTGCAACCAATATCACACTGACTGTAATTTTGCTCACATTGTAAAAAAATTCTAAGTTGGTCCCCTGTTGAAATTCTTGGCATTTCAGTATTTAACCATTCTGGATAGAAAAAATATGAAGCCACCAATAGAGAATTTTATACGTCAGTAACATTTTTTATTATTACAGTTCAAATAGCAAGCCCAAAATTACATATCACTTCCTATACTTTGAAATTCCACGTCGTGTTCATACCATATTTGATCCCATTGGGAATACAGAATCATAACAGGTCACTACAAAACGTTTGCACGATATTGTATGTATATATAGAAGAGAGGCCATTGCTAATAACTTTAACTAGATGACACAGCAAACTAGAGGGGTACTCAGTAGAGTGCATACCTCCGCCATATAGCATTGATGATATTTGTCTCTCAAAAGATACAAAAATGTGTCTGTATGTCCATCCTTATCAACAAACATGAGCCATTTTTGCTTTCTTATCTTGTTCAGAAATTTTTGTATCAACCACACCTTTAAACGAGTTTCATCAAAATCCAATCATTTTTGACTGAATTATAAAGCAAAAATAGTGTAAAAAATCAGTCCCCATGTTAGCAGATGGGGAGTTTTTTGGATTTTTGTTAGCTTGGGTCATAGGCCAAATGTATACCAACTTTTGACCAAATCCATTCAGATGTTTTCGAGAAATCTTGCTGACAAACATACACAGAGGTGAAAAGATAACCTCCATCCACCTTCGGTAGCAGAGGTAATAATAGCATAGAGACATAAATGAAGAAGCTGGTTTTTTTAAGCTACCTAACATAACTCAATTTGTAATTTTATTTCCACACAGAATAAAAAAATGAACTGAAAACTAAGCCACTTATCTTTCCATAACTTTGATAATCAAACGTCTCCCAAAATTCTGGTCATTTACTGAAAACCTTTTTTTTTCAGTATGAGGTGTGTGTATAAGTATATTTATTCTTATAAAAGATACATCCAAATTTTAAAAAGTATGTATTTTAAATTTAAAATCTTAATTCAATCATGGATGAGGTCTCACCAAAAAGGAATAAACATTAGAACTGATAGTTGCTCTAGGCAGCCAATCATGAAAACAATGATGACTATTTGATATTATCACAAGTTCTAAAACTGATACTATTTATTAGAGTATTAGGTCTAAGCTTTGATCTACAATTACAAGTGAAAAAAAAATCATAAATGTAAATTTTAATAAATAAAAACTAACTTTTTAGTGACATGATTCATTTTTAGTATAAAAATAATTTCAAGGTGTTTAATTTGGTTACTAAACAGAAACTTCAATTTTTATTAATTAAAAAGAAAAGATTAGTATTTTGTGATAAAAAGTACCAATTCAAAATTTATCAAATATAATACGTATTTTTCTATATTTAACTTCTATCAACATCCTTGTGTGTTAAAAATTACAGTATGAGTGAACACACTCTTAAATACTTGTGAATTATTACTTCAATTATACAAACCAAAATTCATCCCTAAAAAGTACTTATATTATTGGGGGGTTTCTTGGTCTATACCTACTTCTTTGATCCTACATATATGTTTTCGTATCATAAAAATTATCCAAATACTCAACCAACATCATAAAATGTTGCTAATGCTTCATATGATTAGCTACACTGATGGTTAATATTTAATTTATCTGTAAGGACATAGTTGACTCTGATTGGAAGTTATTATTATTTGTACCAGTATAGAATACTATAATTGTTTTTCACTGTTTAGTAGATCTTGTTACAGAATTTGCAATGGTGGATATATATATAAACAATATAAAAATGTTTTAAAAACTCATTATTTTCAATTTAAAAACAAATAAATAAAAACATAAATACTAGTTTCCTATTTTTGGTTTATACAATAAGACAGTTTTTAAAATGTTTATGTATTGTTTCATTTTTATCAATCACTTCACTGAGATTTTATTCAGTATTAGAATGTAATATTAAAATATTAGTGCTTGATCTCATTATCCTGGCACTGATTATAATGCTCTTTCATTATTATTTTAATTTGCATTGGTTAGATTTCAGTGTATATAACAGTTTAAAATAAATATTATTTCTCAAGACTTGAGGCAAGATATTTTTGCTTCACCCTGTATATAGTAGACCAAAAAAAAAGGGGCGGGGGGGTCAGATTACCAGTAAAGCTAGAATCATTGTCAGTAACCCATACAAGTACTAAATATTTCTTTTAAAGAAAACTCACTTTCATAAAACATAACTTCATGTTTAGTATAAATAGTTACTATTACGTTCTGAAAATATTATTTGTCAATTAATAATTACATCATTAATTATCACATTACACTGTTCATGAAAGTAATCAAATGGCTGTCAGCAGGTTTCAAGTAAACATACTTACTCATATACAAGCAACCAAATCAATTAGATATAAAATCAAAAGTTTACTGCAACACCATCAGGCCTTTGGCAAATATATCCTCATTAAAAAAGCTACACATTAAGCCTTTACTAGTTAAATACAGTAGACGGTGCATTACAGGTATATGGAGTTAATGTCAATGCAATTTCTATTAGAAAGTATTTTTTTGTATATACTAAAAATATTGATGTGATAAAAACACATTACAAGTCATATTTATGTATTTCAAAACGAAACAAGGCCTAATATATTTCAATTTATACTTGTTAGATTTTAAGTTATGTAGTTTTATGTTACTGTTACAATGATAGGCCTCTGGCAGACAAAAAACGCGTGTGAAATGTTATTTTTTCACATATCTATTTCTGACTCATTACTTGACTAACAAAGAATATTGTGAGAAAAACACCTATAATTTAACATTTCATAACAAATTTTTGTTGAGTTGCTGTTAAGAACCATCTAACTTTAGGTTCTGAATGTCCTTGACAAAATACACAGCATGCATCAACTCTTCGCTCTCACCTTTACTTGCAGTCACAAAGGAAACTCACATACCTCGAGGGGATGTTTTTCACAAGTAAGTACCTGTTTGAAATACATTTTAATTCTAAAAATGTAAGATTCAAATCAAGTAGACTTACCTCTGAAATATTAAAAGCCAGAATAACCACAATTAAATAGATGAGGGAGTCATAAGGACTACTGTTTCACCAAAAACCAGGCTCTTCAGGAGAAAGGTAACAGTCTGGGCCACAACAAATGAAATATATGAGCAACAAAGAGAATTTGGGTAGAATCCAGAACCAGAGTGAAAGTGAGCAGACTCAATACACGAGAGAATCAAGTGGAATGAACCAACCTCATACAGACTGGACCAAAAACAGGACACTAAGAAACAAAACCCTTCTTGTCAGTAGGTTATTTCATCATCCTACATGCCTTTTAAATAATATATAGGAGGGGTATGAAAGGTATATAAATACCTGTGGAGCCATGCACAAACTCAGAGGTGGTAACATACTAGGTATTAAGGATCAGAGCACAATGCATTGTCCTATTCTTGTAGTGGAAAGTTCTCAGAGGAGGAGACTGGTAATAACTAATTGGACAGTGCAATAAGAACACAAAATAAGATAAAGAAAATATAAAAATAAAGTTGTAAGGTGGTTTCCGTCCTGGTTAGAGTTATGATACATTATATGAGAAACAGGTGTCTCATCTCCAATGTCTCAAATGCAGAGATTGGTAAAGTATCTGATGAGGCATCATCAGCTACCAAACTGCATCCTCTTTCCACTTCCAGAGAGCATCACTCTCATGAAGCACCAGTGCAAAGGGTGTAATTTTGCCTAAGAAGTATATTCAATATGTGAGAGTCTCAACTGTACAAATCATTTCAAATATAGTCTGATATTATGAAAGAGAAACTGTGGGTATAGTTGTAACTGAGTTACCATGTGCAACATAGGTATGGATCTAAGTGGTAATTATGCAGGTAATAGAGAAGAACTCAACTGTTAGGAATTCTATCTGGCTTGAATAACTACAACCAAAGGCAAGTGGAATCTCAAAGATGAAGAGAAAATAATGTAAATGAAGTTTTAATAATGTATTTTAATTTGCCTACATACCAGTCTGTAGGATATCCTGTAATGGGTACTGCAACCAGAATGCCAAAGACGTTGCCAAATGGTGAATTTGATGAGAATTAACCAGATATTCTCACCATATTTACCATTTGGCAATGAGAACAACAAGGTATATACAACAGATGAACTGCACAAGCCAATGTGTTAATCTAGCCAAAGCATGATTCAAGGAGTGTAGTTTGTCGCAAGGTATGAATGTTTTCTAAGACTATCTGAAAGATTCAGTATGCATGAGATAACATTGAATAGCCTTGACAGGACATAAAAAGAATTCCTCCAAACAAGAATGAGGATCAGCCAGGGCAAATAACAAAATAAGTGAGAAACAGTGGTTGTCTTCTATCACAGCTCAAGTTAAGGTAGGAAGGCTCAGTGTGGATATAAGACCTTCAGATTAAGTGAATCATCTATGTAAAAATGAAAATTAATACTCAATGAATGGAAAATACCAGCACATACTTTGAGTAAAAAAGCCTAGAGAAGCATTATAAAAGATTTTGATTGCTTCTTTCTGAAAGAAATCTGAAACTTTCTGATCCAGAATTTGTAAGAAAACTGTATAAAAAAAAAGAGGAAAATCATTGGATGAACAGAAAGTAAAGATCACAATGGTTGATTTGTTGATCTCAAGGGTGATGATGTCAATAGTCCCACAGATGAACAGATAATCTAAGGCAACCCCTAAATATTGGAATTATAGGGCTGAGGACCCAAAGCACAGTGGCTAGGGCATGAGAATTGCTGTTGCTTTAGTTTTGTTTAGTAATGTGGTATTATTGGAACACAACCTAAATGTTACAGTATGTTGCATGTTGAGCCACCAGAATTACAAAGAGAAGACAAGCAACACAAAAGTGGACAAACCCTTACTCCAGCCTGAAGAAGTTCAAAATGCAACAAACCAAACTCACAATTAGAGGACCTTTCATGCCTCACTTAACCTGAAGAAACAGAGATTACCTGGCCTGGGATAATGAACCAAAATCCTAACTCCCCAACCCGAGAGGCAAGGCAACACTTCCTGCCACAGAATTATGAGAAGGATGTAGAACAAACAAAGTCCAACCAATAGCTCAGAAAGTGACATTCCATGTGTGGAATTATAAGAAATCGAAGACCCTCTTCCATGATCATCAATATGAAGAGAATGACCAAAAACAAGGGCCATGCTCAACTCAACCAGATAGAAAAGACTCATCTCTGAACTGGAATTATGAGGAGGCACCTGTGTAGGTAGGTCCTGCTCCCACCATACATCTAGGAAAACCATCCAGGGTAATTGGTAGGAGGGCACCCAGGAGGAATAGACCTCTGTCCAATACTCCAGCAACTGGAAACTGGGAGTGGTAAGGACTCCCACACTCCACTAGGAGAAATGGGGGATACTCGCATTGGGGAGTCCAGAGGAATGATACTCCAGAGACAGTACGATAAGTGAACCACGTTCTCCACTTTGAAAAGCAAACCAACCCCGATTTATTCAATCTAGGGGTCAGCAGGGATGGGCAAAACCACTATATCACAACCTTCCTATTAAATTGGAGCCCTGAGCTCATCCATTTTGTTCCTAATACTCAAAAAAGTAGAACTAGACTTATCCTTGATCATACTGCACTTATCTTTATGTCTGACACACTTAGCTTTAAATGTATAATTTACTTTGTTAAACATTTAATCAATGATCCATAATTATTTCCCATACTGTGTCAATTGATATAATAACCATAAAGCTAAGAGCCAGGTCTGAGCTTGTTAGAAAATACAATTCAATACATCATTCTCCCAATACAGATCTGCTTATTTTTAAATATCTAATCATAGTGCAGGCCACATATCAGGCTTTCAAGGGCCTAATGTGACCCATCTGCTGAGGACCACTGTTCTAAATTGTTTTCTAATCTCCTCACTGCCCTAGTTATCTATCAGTTTGTTTATTCACAATCACTCCATCTTCCTCACCACTACACAAAATTATAACCAATTTTTAGTTTTCCTGACCTCCTGTAAGTAGAGTCCATCTCTAGAATATTTAACACCTTTATCCTGAAAACTATTCCACAGGTCCAATCAGCCTACCTGTTCTTCTAATATTCCTAACATTTCACTGAACTTGAAGATTTGGATCCTTGTATTCATTCTTGCATTTTGCCCAAGGGAACAGCTCCAAAAGGGCCATGTTTATTTTGATCTTTAAATTTCTGAAGAATTTATCTGTATTTTAAGCATTTCTTCTGACTTGTAATTTCCAACAGTTGCTACTACATGCACTGCAAAAATTGAATGTTTTTTGAGGCTAGCAACTATACCGTTAACACACTATAATATTGTGTACTTTAGCAACTGGCTAGTAAATTCTAGTACTAGTATTTCTGTGCTCCCCACTACAAATAACTGTTTCTTATTGCAAACAGCCAAAAGTTGAAAAATATTAGATACTGGAACCTGAATGTGAACTCAAACTATCTCTGTAGCCACAACTTTTTTTTTTTTTTACTATTGTGCACCCTTTTAAATCCAACATGCTCATTCTAACCCTTCCCCAAAGCAACTTTTACTGAAACTCTGTTTTCCTAATCTGCTATTTTCTCCTTTTAATAACACAATCTTTCCTAATATTAGCTCTAACTTATTAACAAGTAAGCAAGCTTCACAAGTGTTGTGTACTGTAACTTTCCAAGACTCCTGAAAGTCACAATCAAGCCCATAATTCTCAAATATACACAGAATTTAACAGGTCATAGAACATATCTTATTATCTTACTATGTATTTTCTTTAGCACAAGATTAACTAATTTGGTTTGTCTATAGTTTAAAAACAAAAAGTTTTTTGGGGAAAATATTTCTCCATCACGATTATGGTTTGGCTTTTTACAGATATGAAAGCTTCATTGTAGCTTTAGATATGAATTTATAACTTACATAAATCTCTTAAGCTTGAAAGATATTATTGGAATTATGTCTGAAAAAAGTAACGTAACATACAGACAAGGGACCATTTGGTCCCTCGAGGCTGTTGCTGCACACCCACCATTAAATATAACTTAAGAAATCTATTACTATTAAATAACTTACAACCTGGAATTTTAAAATAATTCCTATTATTATACAACATCATCAGGAATACCTTTCCATAAATTTAAAGCTGATAAAAGCACTTTCTTATACTAATTATTGGTAATAAAACAGTGAAATGAATAACATAAAACAAAATTTAAATATATTGCCATGATGACTGTAAAATTTGCATACAGCTAAAGTGTGATTTTTATGGCATTGTACTGTAGCCTTTAGTACTAGTAGTATAATGCACTAAATGAGTTCTATTGAGTACAACTACAACAAGCAAACATAAGTATCTCCTATTATTATACTATGGTAATCACTAGTCCTAACTCTATAATAAAATTATGATTCAGTATGCTTCAAAGTCAAGATAAAACTTGAATTTGAAAGAATAATCGTCTTACCAGATTGCTTTTAAGTTTTAACATAAAATGGATACAAAAATTATGGAAGATAATAATAAACCAACCAAATACCACCAAACATATCCACAACTTTGGATATATGAAAAGCCTCGGAGGCCCCACGTGAGCCACTATGTACGAGAAAGCAACATTTTAGCATGTGACCCTGAATATCCAATCACAAGTATTGTCACTTTTGCGCCATATTGTGTTCATTATAGAGCTGCTTATGTATATGTGTGACATATGTTGACTGATAGTTAGGGTTAACATTTTATGTAATTTAGTGGGTTTAAAAATGACATAGGTGGTTCATTACAAAATTTAAGAACATATTTCGCCATGGAGTGACCATGACGCATCCCAGTTTTGTCTCAAACGGGGCGAGTCTTGAGGACAGTCATACAAATTTCTTTGCACTGGTAAGCTTGAGTTCCTAACGTTAGAATTTTAAATGCTGTACTACGACGTTAAGTTGTATATTGCTTCCTTCTAGCTCTACACTGTCCACAACTGCCACTACCTGCAAAACTACGTGCTACTACTAGTCTTTAGTAGGCCTAAGGATTAGTACTTTAATAAGCTTATCTTTACTAGAATTAGGGCACGTCTTTCTTTACAAGTAAAAACTAAATGAACATCTTTTTTCCTTTACATTTCTTAAATTAGAAATAATAGAACTATTAGAAAGTTAGCAAAACTAAGTCCAGTTTCATACTTTTAAGTTCTGTAAAAAAATCTTTATTAATTATCTACTTTAATAAATAGAAAGCATGTTGCATGTAGAAACTTTTTTTTCAGAAATCAAATATTATCTAGTTAGATATTCATGTAAAATATAACCAAAACTATAATAAAAATCTAGCCCTTTAAACAGAATTTCATTTTAAAATACTTGAAGTATGAACAGATAGTTTTATATAATATATATTAACTATGGCACATAGTTATTTGAGATTTGATGGTATTTACCAAGTGTGTAATTTCAAAATTACATTTTTGTTAGTTTCTGTATATGAAATCTAGTGTTTAAAACGCACACATATACACAAACATATATAGTTTTTAATTCCCTCATTTTATTTTATTTTTAGTTTCATCATTTAATTATCAAATTAATTTTATTTTCAAGTTGCTAGTTATTTTATACCCATGATTTATTTTAGAAATATGTTTCTTATTCTACTCACAATTTTGATTTCCTAGGATTTTGGATATATTTAATAAGCTGATATGAAACTTATACTTAAGTTAGGTTTGTGTTATGAAATAATTTTGTGACAAACGTATCATTCAAATAATTTTTTTTTATTACTTTTAAAATTTCCCTTATTTTAATTCCTTTCACTTTTGATGATGCCTCAGTCTTACGTCAGGTTTATTGTATACAATTATGAACCTTTTTCAACATATATTGAACTGAATATTTAATTTTTTGTGGTTACTTTTTACACACATTTCTTAACTGATGAAATCCAAAACATTCATTCTTTTTAAAACATGAGTTTGTGTTAGTAGAAGTAAAGTTTATATTGTGTGTTAAATGTTAATCCTAAGTGTAATTATACTTTGTTAGTAGTATTATTTTTACACCAAGCTTTGTTCATCATTTTTGTTATAATTAGTTTTACGTATATTTGAGTAAAACAAAACGAATAGTGATCTAAATTATTTTCATTACTTTAAACAGGCAAATATTTTATGTTATATAAATATAATTCATAATTAATTGTATTTTGAAGTAAAAAGCTCCCTTCTTAAAGCTACCGATTCGAACATTTATTTATACTAAATTGTTTTAGATGTTGGATAACAAGATTCACAAAGAAATTAGTGTTTGTTAGTAAAGTTAACAGATGAATGTCATGCAGGATATTATACTAGTTCACTTTTTTTTTGACGTGATATTATTAAAACAAATTCTGTTAGTTTTCTATTTAAATTATTTATTATTTGCTGCTTTGTTAACACCTCATGTTTGTCAAGAAATAAATACATTTTATGATAACTTTTGATTACAAGAAACGACTATCTAGGGTTTATTTTAATTCTTGTAATTGTACTTTATTTATCAAATTTCTTCATTCTTTGTAGCATTTATTTATAAGAATATGAAAAAAAAGAACAGCTATCTTTGACCATGTTATATATACACGGTTAAGAATATGTTAATTCTTACTTTTGTTACACTGTTTAACAGTTCTATAGTATTCTTTGGTTTACTTGTTACTCAGCTTAAACCTGTCTTTAATTTAAATGTTCTGAAATATTTTTCAAGCATATTCTGTCAGTTCAATATTATCTCAGATTATTATTATTAGATTCATAAATTAAGCAATTTATTTTTAATTTTATCTTTGTAGATATGGTTTACCATCATTAGAGCCTGACAAAATTTTTGTGAAATAGATTACCGAAAAAAAAAGGAATGTAGAAAATGTGTGTAAATAGGCTTAACTATATCTCACAAATATGTGCATGAATTTTTGATTTGCTCTGCCAAATTATATGTAAATTGATGCTGTAAAACATAGCTAGGACATTTGTTTTTTGTGTGAGATTTTGCATGATGTTTTTATTTTAAACATGTAACCCTATTGCATACATAATTTCTTTTGTTGTTGTTGTTTTTTTCACAGCAAACATTAACCTTAAGCCTAACATTACAAATTCTTACAATTAATATTTCACATAGAATCAAGTACACAATCACTTTAAACTGAATTTTGCATCGCACAGTACCATAAATATTTGTGTTGGTGAAGAACGATATGATTGTTTTAGATGGTGAATACAATCTGATTCTATCTCATTTCAGTTTGAGGGGGAAAAAAAATTATTAATTATACAAACTGTTTTTGTAAATATGTTTCCAACATCTGAATTTTGTACTTGTATGCATGCATGCATCGACAATGAATATTTCAGTTATAGGACCTCGGTTGGAAAATTGTGTGTAGCTTTGTTTCTCTTACCTTAGTAAGTACATTGAATTAGTGGAAAGTGTTCAGAAGATGATTCTTACTGAATTCTGCAAGTTTCAGTTGCAGTGGTTTTACTTCTCCAGATTGTGGTAAACTTGTGAAACAAGTCACTATCTGAAGTTTTGGGGGTTGCAAGTTTACGGTAAAGGACTGTTAAATAATGTGGGTTGATGAATGTTTGAAGGACCATGACTGGATTTAATGATTATTTTTCCATTTTTTGAGTGATTTTGGGAGTAAGGGTATCCTTGAGGAACCCAGAGGCCTTGTAGTGCCTCATAATCTATAATTTAAGTAACTTGTAGTTGTTTAAGGTTATTTTTCTATTTCTTTTCTACTGTATAAAACTTGAGCATTTTTCTCAAAAGAAATAAACAGAATCAAATGTGAATTTCATTAAATAATTTTAAATGTGTACCAATATCTGCTAATTTGTGTTTTTTTTCTAGTCTTTATCCTTGTTTCTTACATCTTACTTAGCTTAGCCCATTTTTTCATATTATAGTTCTTTTTATTTTATTTTTACATTAGTTATAAGTTTGAAGTATTTTTCAATAAGTTCTGATTAAAAGCAAGCTACATACGTTAAAACTAAAAATTAATCCTGTAAAAAATATAGCTAATTTAATATACCAAACTAACTATGAATGTAAATATAATAAAAAGTTATAATGACTAACATACATTGATTCATCACTTCGATAATTGTAATTAATATGTTTTGTCTCTCTCTATTTTTTGGTTTTTATTATTTACATTGTTCTGTTTATGGCTGTTTGTTTTAATTCTCCACATAATATAATTTTCTGTTTATTTTACTTGAAACAAATATTTATTCATCTAATATTTTTGTGACAATTTGCTAAATTGTTCGTGTACTTGTTTTTGTGTGGAATATAAGTTATCATAAGTCCTACATCATTGCAACATTAGGCCTAATGCTAATATCTGTTGTAAAAAATGTGATGCACATGTTTATAACCATTCTAAAGATAACTTTCGTAAACACTAGGCCTGTTGGTTTCTAATACTTTACCAGCTCTCAGTGTTTACTAAGAGTAATGTGGGAAAAATAAATCTGCAGTTTTTGTGATTTTTATCACAAAAGATAGGTCTACTGGTTTCCAATGTTTCACTAATTTTTGGAATTTAAACTGTAACCTTTTAAGTATAAGGGTAGTCTCCTATATTTCATGCAATATGTTTCACACAAAAACAAAAGAGTATTGTTAAAATACAATCTGGGACCTTATCACAAAACTAGTACTGTTTATTAAGGTGAAAAACTACATTACTCCTAAGTACTGGTTGCCAGAAATCTAGTCTGTATTGTAAAATATATTACATTTGGAGCATTCATGTTTAATAATGGTTGAATTATTTTTTCATACACTGCGCTAAAACTTGGCATTTAAGTTTACGGCATAACTAAATTCTTGATTAAGAACATAGAAATATATTTGTATATATTAATTAGCTATGCTGATAGCTAGGTTGGTTTTAAGTTTCACTCCGAGTACATAGCTTACTCTTATTGGAAGTTATTATTTAAGATATTAAAATACTCCTGTTATTACTCTTACTTTGAGTTTATTTAAAAAAATTTAAACCTTCAAGTAATGCAATATTTTTTTTTACTTTACAATTTAGTAAGGCTATTTTTATTACGAAGATGTGATTTTACTTCATATTGTCGTTGTTTTTCTTTTTTTTTATGTTAGCATTAATCGTTTACTGGTATTAAATTCAAGTATTTGTACATTAATATTGTGTAGAATGAATAAGCAACTAATATTTTTCTGCAACCTTTTAGACTGACTTGTGTGGGATAAAATGGCGACGCTTGTTTGCTGATGGAGTACTGTGTCTTGATTCAGAACCTTTGGAGGACCCAGTACTTTCATCCTACAGTAAATGTTTAGCTGCAGGTCTTCTGTGTGTTTGGAGAAAAGTACCCTCAAAGTCTGGACATTCTGAACCTCATAGGCCAAGAGATAATAACCAGCATAATTTTAGTAAAGAACTGTGGATTTTTTGGTATGGAGAAGAACCAGACTTATCGAACTTGGTTTCTGGATTAACAGGTACTTTCCCCCCAAAAAAATTATTTTTGGTGTCATTATTAATTTAAAATATATTGCTAGTTTTGTCTATAATTGTTTTACTTGTCTACCTGTACAGGAAGGTGTTTAAAAAGAAACTGGATTTTCTTTCCAAATTGTGGATATGCTAAGTTGTGCCCAAAAATGTATTGTTAATACTGTAGATAAAAATTGTCCTGCTGTTAAAGGCAACTTTTGTTTTGCATTTTCCTAATAAATAGTACACAACATGGTCACAAAATGGCAAATATAAATAACATTTGTTTAGAAAAAAAATTCTATAATCAAAGTGTTAACCAAAATAAAGTGAAATGGCTATGCACATCAACTATTGGTTAAAAAAAAAAATGTGTATGACCACATGTTTATTT
The DNA here is from genome assembly GCF_000517525.1 of Limulus polyphemus. Classification (NCBI taxonomy): domain Eukaryota; kingdom Metazoa; phylum Arthropoda; class Merostomata; order Xiphosura; family Limulidae; genus Limulus; species Limulus polyphemus. The sequence goes on from NW_013667592.1 coordinate 39,381, forward strand.
TTATTCTGTAAGGGATAGTGTATGGACAGCATTTACAGACATCTGGTGTTCTTAAAGTATACAGTAAGACTTGTAGCATCCAGCTGCAATTTTCTGAACTAGTATAGTTAACAGTGAAATGTTCGTCTGTTGGTTGCAATCTGACTTACAGGAAATAAAATTTGTTTTTCCTTTTAAACAACCTTTGTGATTTTTAGCAGTGCACCTTGTCATCTGTTTGAAAGCATGAGTTGTTATTAGTGTACATCAGTTTGTATTTAATTTTTAATAGATACATGAATCTCAAAGGCTACGATTACTTTTTTTCTATGTTTGTTTGGTAAGGGTTGATCTGTTAGGCTGCATGATTTTGATAATTTTCCTCTCGCATATAGCATGCTTTTTACGTGAATTACATTTGAAATTTTTTCATACCATCAGTTTCTTTTTTTTAATCTGGTTAATATTTTAGTTCTGTGTTACATAGGTCTTTTAGTTGGTTTTAAAGGGTGTGTCAGATTCTTTTTTTTTTAAGTCTTATGAATATTTTAGTTCTGTGTTTCATATGTCTTTCAGTTGGTTTTAAAGGTGTGTCAGTTTTTTTTTAAGTCTGATAAATATTTTAGTTCTGTGTTTTATATGTCTTTCAATTAGTTTTAAGTGGGGTGCCTCAATCTTTTTTTTTTTAATGTAGTGAATATTTTAGTTCTGTGTTTCATGTGTATTTCAATTAGTTTTAAGTAGGGTACCTCAATCTATTTTTCTTTTTTAATGTAGTGATTATTTTAGTTCTGTGGTTTTTCGATTGGTTTTAACCCTGTAGATACACCTGTTGCCACATGGTGACCACATAATGCAGTTTGAATTTCCCTCTAGAAATTTGAATCAGGTGCACAAAATCTATAGACAAAGTCTAACCTGCACAGATGCCAATTCATATAAAGTATAAAGTTTGGAGACAGCTTGAATGGGTAGTGAAAGAAACTGTTACAAATGTACAACATTTCAACAAGCTTATGTAATCATCGTAGTTTTAAGGGGTGCCTCAATCTCTCTTTTATATCTATCTGAATGTTTTAGTTCTGTGTTTCATATGTCTTTTGATTAGTTTTAAGGGGTCCTCAGTCTTTTTTTTTTATATATATGTAGGGAATAGATCTCTGTTTCATGTCATTCAGCTGGTTTTAAGGGAGTGCCTCGATCTCGTGTATATATATATATATATATATATATATATCTTATTTCTGTGTTTCATGCGTCTTTGGATTAGTTGTAAGAGTCATCTCTTTTTTTACCTGATGAATACTTGAGGTCTCTGTATATATTTGGTAAGTATCTTAGTTTTGTGTTTCCTGTGTTTTTGGTTTTAAAGGGTGCCTCACTCTTTTTCTTTAAGGAATTCTATGGGTAAGGATTTCTGTTAGAATTATTGTTATTATTTCAGCTGATCCAGTAGTAATTGCACTTTTGCATCAGGAGATGATTTACAAATTTTTGGTACTTTATATAATATTAATACTTGGGAGGACAGTAGTGAGAATGTTTTCTTGCTGTAGATATAGTGAGAATAAACAAATGGTTAACATGTAATATCTTGAAGCCTTACCTTGAGAATACATTTGTTTTTATATTAACTAAATTAACTCTTTAAACCCACAATTTTTTTGTCGATAATAACATTAGGATTAGTTTTCATTCAAAGAGATAGAAATGTTATTGGAAGCTGTCACCGTCCGATGGGTAAATCTGGATTTGCGGCCGAAAGCTGGCAGCTTTCGCTTGGGTTTAAGAAGTTAACGTCATTCAATTAGGGCTTTCTCACTGCATTTTAGGTGGTTTGTTACAAAAGTTGCCACATTTGTAATCTTAACTTTAGCATTATATTTCAAACAACCAGACAAATCTTGTGGTGGTGAATTAACTAGTGTGAAAAATTTCATCGTGAGATTTGTTTCTGTTCAAGCTTACTCCGTAGAAGTTGATAAGAATTCTCTGTTGAGCAAATTTTCTTCAAATAAATATTTGAAGTTTGCAGATATTTAGGTCAGCTAAATAATTATCACACGTTACATAATGCATTAAAATGTGTTAAAAGTTTAAAAATGAGAAATAAATTTTCGGGTAATGATTTTTTTATCTTGATATTTTTTTCCTTAATGGGATTGTTACAAATATTTTTTAATACTGATGTTCACCATGGTTATATTAGTGTGTAATTTTTTTTTATTTTTGAATAAACATACACACACAAATACGATTTGTTGGCAACGTTCCAGTATCTTTATGGTAACAAGTTTGCCACACTATAATGAATGGTATTGTATGCATACTTGTTCAAGCAGATAGTAGCTATATAACACAGTATTTACATAAAATATAAAATGGTTTGCTTACAACCTGTTGTATACTAAAAAAACAAGGAAGCCTATTTTTTGTGTTGTTAATATTAGTATGATGTAGTATTAACTTGCTTAGAGTTATTTTATTAAAAAGGTAAACAGAATTGTTTATGTTCAATTTGACAAACAATATTTATTGGTATATTACTTTTTAATTAAACACTTTTTTTGTAATTATTATTAAAAATAATAATGTTTCGTTGGGTAAAAAAACTGTCAATATTCATTCTTTACTTGTGAGTTTATGATGCTGTAAATCAGCCCTTAAAGCTTATGGCAGGTTGGTTTTATAACTGGTGTTATAACAAAGAAAAACAAGTTGGTATTTACTTGTTTTAATACCTTTCACTGCCAGTAGAGTTCATGTATCACATCATTTGAAGAATTTAATATCTTTACCTGATGCATTACTCGTTGTAAAAAAAAAACTGATGGAAAAAATTAACTGGAATCACTATTATTATTTTTTGTAAAGTCCATAAGGGACCTCGACAGCCATTGGTAGTATTAATGGTATGTTTTTTATTTAGGAGAAAGTTTAGGTGGAAGAAATTGTTCTGGATTTGAAAATTCTATGGACTCCTAACTTCAGATGTAGTACATAAGTTTTCAGTCCAGTAATGGAATGTTGGCTAAATTTCTTGTTATTAAGGACTGTGCAACCAACAATTCATAAATCCATAAGTAAATTAGTGTACAAATAATGTTGTCAAATGTTTAAAAAAGCCGACATGGAAGGAATTGTCTTCATTGATGATTGTAGGATTTAAACATTTTTTAATTTATTTTTTGATGAAGTATTCTTTCTTATGCTTAGCCTGGTAGTATTATTGAATATTGTTCCTTGTTGAAAAACATTAGAAGAATTTCAGGCCAAACCACACCATGTTTGTCTCAAGAACTGAGTGAAAGTAAAGAAAAATGAGTAACAATATGTCAGCCACACTATGACTTGTATCCAGTGCCACAAGGTCTTTCGTCCAATACGAGGGCTCTTCAGGCCGGCTTGAATACGACAAACACAGTAGTGGTTGAGACGCTATTTATATTATCAACTTACGTGAACAACAACTGTTATAATGTGAACTAAATGATGTTGGTGAAGTCAAATGTTTTGCCAGTTTTATTTAAGTCACTCATAAATCAGAATTAAAGTAAATAAGGTTGTATACGGGCTTTTTTTGTTTTGCATATTTTTCGATCCTGTACTTAGTTAAGATACTTTGTAGCATTGTTTTTTTTTTGTCATTTTTAAACGGCTATTTTCAAATATATTCAAAATATTGTACATGTATCTGCCTAAAGAAGAAGATATGTGCTCGGGCTCCATTAATCTTAAAAGTTAAGAAATTGGATGTTTGTGGTATGTTTTTACAAATAAGAGCATCAACACCTTAGGCTTAACGCCTCAGCAACATAGTGTTGTTCAGTAACGTACGCTCCTTCAGATTCCTTTGCCTGGGAAAAGTTGTGGGAAAAATGTATCGGTCTATTGTATAATGTATCTGGGTCGGTCAGCCAACTGAAAAGACCTCACCGCCTGCGTTCGTTGGTTCCTTGTCCGGATCGTTGAACTCCGCAGTTCTGGCTTTGTAAAGTTAAAGAGTAGGTTATACCTGAGGGCGAGTACGTGTGTACATGAAGGCACATTTTGCACGTAAACGAAATAATCACCTGATTCCGGTGTGTGATATAAATAAACTGAACATTCCAAGAATTTCTGTAACTTTGTTTGCACCGGTGTCGTAACATTTATCGTTACCCTTCAAATGATTTAAATTTCCGCTCGTCTTGTGAAAATATAGTAATATATGCTCTTTTTTATGTTCGTGATAGTAAAAAAAACAAAACACGTGCGGTAGAAAATGTTGAACCAACAGGTGGGCCTGTCTTCTGGAAGACAGTTCCACCTGTTAAAAGCGACGGGTTTTTATATATATATAATTTTTATTTCGAAATGTAATTTGTAGTTTGCAAGTGTCATAGTTAACCAGTTTTTATAATAAAAGAATTTTGATTTAAATTAAACTAACCAACCATATAGAAGAGAATTGAAAAATAGCATGCAAGTTAAAACCAAACCCGTAAAAACAAAGTGACTGGAAGAACATTAGTACACGTGTACCGAAACGTATAATGAATAGAATGCATTGACTCATCATTTGGTTACCCTCGTAGTTTGTGATATTTTCGGCTGTAATCTCAGTGATGTTTCACGAAGTTCGACCCACTTTGGTTACAAGTTAGTTTAGCTGTTAATGTGATCTAGTTAGTTTTAGCAGTTAATGTGATCTAGTTAGTTTTAGCTGTTATTGTGATCTAGTTAGTTTTAGCAATTAATGTGATCTAGTTAGTTTTAGCTGTTAATGTGATCTAGTTAGTTTTAGCTGTTAATGTGATCTAGTTAGTTTTAGCTGTTAATGTGATCTAGTTAGTTTTAGCTGTTAATGTGATCTAGTTAGTTTTAGCTGTTAATGTGATCTAGTTAGTTTTAGCTGTTAATGTGATCTAGTTAGTTTTAGCAGTTAATGTGATCTAGTTAGTTTTAACGTTAATGTGATCTAGTTTGTTTTAGCAGTTAATGTGATCTAGTTGTTTTAGCAGTTAATGTGATCTAGTTAGTTTTAGCTGTTAATGTGATCTAGTTAGTTTTATCTATTAATGTGATCTAGTTTCGTAAGGTTGGAAAATAATCTTCAAAACATTATTCAAAATCATAGCCAATAGTTTTCATTGAACTATTAATTAAAAAAGAAACCATAATATGAACCTATGGTTTATCAGTAGGCTAAACAAAAATATATTTATGACCATTCAATTATTTGTGGTAATGCACATCTAACAATAAAATCTGGAAGTTAATAACAGCACACCACTGGCTTGTTTCGTTGAATCCACAGAAAAAAAACATGACACCAGACTTAGTTTTCCCAAACAACAGCGATTCTTTAAAAAACCGTTTTCTTTATCCACACTGTGGAAATTTGATTAATTTGACATCAAGGATGAACGATTTCTGACATGTTGCTGTTTCGTAGTGGCCGGAAAAATACAGAAAGTTAAACACAAGTAATGTTTACGTTTCAGATTAGATGTTTAATTGTTCTCTTACTTGGCTAGCTAGTTATCAGTATGTGTGTGTGTGTGTGTGCGTGCTAGACTCAAAAGTATAAAATTTACTTTTTTCATTTATTATTAAATGTAACCACTCTTCTAGTACAAAAGAAAAACATTTTCACGTTTTAATGTACGTCATCGAGATGTATGTTTATCTAGCTGATACTTCACGTGAGACAAAAATGATAGATTTACATATTTAAAGAAATAATAAATCAAATTGAATGTCTAATATTACTCACGAAATGTGATAATTAACTTATTTGGATTTAGGGATATTTATGATAAAGTGGTAGATAACACTTGATATTATATGTCAGTATGTCAAAATTTGTATGTGTGAAAATTAACTAGGCCATGTCATAAACTGTAAACAAGCGTATTGAATTTATTGATTACGACCTCTTTCACCTTAAGGAAACATCAACTCTTGAATAGCCTGTTTAAAACATTTTCAAAGTTACTCAACTTATAGTATTAGTTCTTTATATAAAAAAATATATTTAGAAAAAACATTTTATCTCATGCTATCTCGTACTGGTTTTAATTGTGATATTTTGCGGGATCAGTAAAATATTTCTTTTTTTCTCACTTATGTAGTAGCATTTTACTTTTAGAAACCTTTACACGGTTGTAAAGAATAAATATATGTATGTATCATCTTCTTGGTATAAATCTTGAAATATATATAACGCCTTCAAACACAACATTTAAAGGGATCGTTACAAGAAAAAGAGAAACAGAATCTTGGAAAGAAAAATAGTTCGTCCATAAATTATGATGATTCAACTCGCGATCAATGAGGTATAATTTTTTCAGTAGTCTGATATCATGTCGTGAAATGGCGAGTGGAATTGTACAGGTATGAATCACACATACATACATACATATATATAGAGATCACATCCGTATTATATGCTCATATTTTCAATCTAATAAAGTACGGGGCTATCAACAGCAGTCAGTATCTTGTAGCTCTTAGACACTATATCTTGTTATTTAAGTTTATTAACACTTCACATGCGCAGATAATTTCTCGAACACGTGCCTGTTCTTTGCACGAGAGGCGCGTGCTTGATTTTGGTATGAATCTGTTTTAAGGAAATTAGTCGTGTTTTTCTATTACCTCGTGTACCTCTGTTAGATTTGTACATAGTTTGATGTTCTTCTTGTTACGTCATAGTTTCTATATTACTGTTGACAACATTTAATGGCGACAACTATCGAATCGGTAGAGGTTTTGATATTCTTCCACAGATAAAAATACGAATGTACTATGTCACACACTACTATAAAAGTAACGTAATATTGCTTTATTTGACATAAAAAACCACAGTAAAAAACAACGAAGAATTTCTCGTAGAGATGGTGACGTACTCTTCTTTAAAAATGATATCTTAATCATCACATGATAAGGGTCTTTTTTTTTTTAATATGAAATATCCAAGCTGCCGAAATAAAAATAGTCGTAGGTGCAGTTTAAAGGAATGTAACAAGTGGATCAATTTTTTGTATTCGAAAAACTTTAAGAATGCAGTACATTTAAGTTATCTAAACATGTATTTTTATTACTTTTTTAAATATTTCTGTGCTGAGTGGTTTTATATATATATATATATATATATATATATATTATTTTACTTTTTATACAGTAACTTCACTAGAAAC